>NW_027394380.1:0-50000 GCF_049309525.1 Garra rufa | reverse complement strand
GCGGGTGGTACGTGAGAATAGGAATGAGCGAAACGCCGGTGAGCCGCGCCCACGCCGAGCAGCCGGGATTTAAAGCTGCATCGGCCGAATGTCGGCCGGAGAGCATTTGCGATCAAATGCCGACATCGCGGCGACGTCTTGCCGATTAGCAAACGACCTCGGAGCGACATCGCGCCGATGGAATTTTGTAAGTCGGGACGACGTCGGCCCAACGTATGTGTGCTATCTGGGATAAGTAGTAACATTTCAAAGCAGTATTTGAAATAGACAAATACATTAAAAACACTGCATTTTTTTTATTTATTATCGTTTGTGATCTACTAACTTTGTTGGCACTGAAACGAACTGAAAATGAAAAATTAATACACACTTACTGCTGGATCCTATACACACACACACACACATGCTCTGATCCAGCATCAGTATTACACATTATATGATAAATACTTAAGAAATGACAGTCCTGTAGTATATTATGTTATTTTGTTGAAATGTTTTTATTTATTTTTTAATAAGAAGAAAGTACGCCTGCTGGACATGCCGGCGTGAGATGCCGCTGCTAGATGCCGATGCCGCTGCCGCTGCTATGCCGCTGCTAGATGCCGCTGCGAGATGCCGATGCCGCTGCTATGCCGCTGCTAGATGCCGCTGCGAGATGCCGATGCCGCTGCTATGCCGCTGCTAGATGCCGCTGCCGCTGCGAGATGCCGATGCCGCTGCTATGCCGCTGCTAGATGCCGCTGCGAGATGCCGATGCCGCTCTGGCATCTGGAGATGCCGCGGTAGCGGCACCTGCCGGAGAAAAACAGCGGCATCTCGACATTCCGCCGGAAGTGCCGCTGCGAGATGCCGATGCCGCAGTTTGAGCCAGCCCTTACTGTAATTTGCACGAATTAGAACGCCTTTAAAATTACAATATTGCAGCGATTTAATTTAGTCCACCCATTAGAAAATATCAACAGCTAAATGCAGTTGTTTGTGAGCATTTTGTTTTTATACAGAGAGCGCTACGTTCAGCAGTGTGTTAGACATGAGCTCCGAGATGTCCGACTGAGAATTATACATGACTGCACGTCTTTTAAAGGCATTTAAATAAAAACACTCCAGCGATTCAACACAACAAATATAGAAGAATATTTTAAAGACCTGCATTGGGTGCAAATTACTTTTTTCATAGGCTTAACTAACTAACATGAGATGCACTGCTCAGTCTTCATCTGCATCATCAAAGACATCATTTGCACGTCTTTTAAAGGTATTTAAATACAAACACTCCAGCGATTAAACACAATAATAGTAGAGTAATATATTACACAGCTTAAATGCTTGCTTATTAATGCTTTTAGGCTCAACCGCACAGCAACGCTTTCAAGCACGCGCTGAAACACTTGTTGTATGGCAAGCCGTTTTAACCTAAAATACACATAAATCCACTATGGCAAGCTGTTTTAACCTAAAATATACTAAGCATTACTTATCGTAATAGCATTTTTACTAGCAACAATTCAATCAGAGAGCTCTAAGTGTTCTGGGCTGGACCTTTTGCCCGAAAGCTGCCCGGTTTGCTTCTCCAAGCCAACATTTAAAGTTTGTCATCGAACTTTAGCTTCTAGTTATGTTGGCTTGGAGAAGCCAACATATTGTTATGCTATTTAAACTTATTATTATTATTATTATTATATTTTATTATTCTTATGGGCTACAGAAATTTCTGACAGCTACTCCTCCGAGGCCTTTGAAGCCACAAGGCCCAAACTTGGCAGAGACCTGGACCCTTGTCCCGAAAGAGTTGCTATATCTATTTGGACTGATCAGATGTACAGTTGATTTATTATACATTTTTGAATATGACAAATTTCCCAATGAATTACATGGGCTGAGAAAAAATGCGCCCTCTAACAGTAATACCTCTCGACTGAAGAGGCGGGACTCTAAACCTCTTACTTACAGTCACTCTGAAATCGGTGGAAATACAAATAAATACCGCCTTAAAAATGTAAATATTACAGCGATTTAACTCTAAAAACCCATTAGAACATATCAACAGCTAAGTTCAGTGGTTTGTGAGTAGTTCTTGTAAAAGAAAAGCTCGCACCCTTCAGCGAGTATACATGCCGTCAGCATGAACTCTCTCTGTACAGATCTGGCCATTTAAAATGCGCGCGGGAAGTAAAGTGGTCTCGCGTGACGCCGGTGTATTCCAAAGGAACACGGAAAATACAATGACATAGGAAAGACATGATCAGTAGGGGGCAGTCATGTAACGCACTGGACTGGAGCAGGCTGAAAACATTGCTGCAAACTAAAAGGTACGGTAACCTGGAGGGGACACCTTCGGTTCACTTATGTTTGTCGTGGCCACACAAATGAATTCGTAGGAACGTCATATTACTTTTTGTCATTGCCACGAGATATTAATTCCTGGGAATGTCATATTATGTCGTGGCCACAAGATTATTTTGTCGAGGTAACGACATCCTTATGTTTAACGCATAAACAAACCTGCGTAACCATAACCCAGGATTATCAGAGATAGGTTTATTAATATTTTTTATTTTGAGTTAAGAAATGTTTTTATTAATTGTTATAGAAATTAATGCAATATTAAGTTATATATTAACAATAGGCAATGCTGTATATGCGAATGTCTGTGCGCGATGTAGACAGCATTCAAAAGTTTATCAAGAATTTATTACATATAAGTACTTCAAATTAAATAGCCCTGCAAGAAACATTTTATGCATCCTTAAGTCTTATCCATTAATTGATTGATTTAATGGATTGATAATTGATTTTTCTGTAATAAATGTATTATTCGTTTATATTCAGTATGTCCCCCTTAATTTCGATCTCTTAACATTCCGAATCTAAATGATAAATGCTGACATGCCATGAAAGCTTTGATTATACTATATATTCATTTTTAGTCTAATTATAACCTATATAGTGTTTCATTGTCGAGTGAATCATTCACGTTCCATTTGTAAATCGTATGGTCACACACGGGCATTAATACAATCATAAAGTCAAAATTTTATTGGCATAATTGTAGTTCACAATATTTGCTAAATATATGCCAAATAGCATATATAAAGTTATTTAGGTTAAGCGATTCACAATAAAGAAAAAAGTAGATAGCTCTAAATCACTTATTATTTATTCTTATTATAGGTTATTATTTCAATACCTGGTTAGGGCTATTTATTTTTAACGCCTGACAATTATGCCAATTTCATTTTGACTTTTTGATTGTATTTATCCCCGTGTGTGACGATACATGATGTTTTCATTTACAAATGAAACTACGTGAATGATTCATTTCTCAGTAAAACAGTTTAATATTTATATAGTCTAGTCTGTTAATTAGACTAAACAAAATAAAATATGTTCAATTCATATTTTATATGTTCAATTCTTTAGTTAAGAGAAGGAATGTAGGCCTATTTTACTGTGTGACGATAAATTATTTCCAAATGAAACTACGTGAATGATTCTTCAGTTATTTGTCTATTAGTTAGACTTAATAAAATACAATATATGTTAAATTTAACCTTTAAACTGCATTCCAGTAAAAACCCCAGTCATAGCACCTTTACAGTATCATTTACATTCAGAATGTTATGTAACGAGATCAAAATGAAGGAAAAAATAACGAATACAAACGAATGATACAAATATAATGGGAAAAAAAGAAGGTCAGTCAATGGACAAGATTGTGAGATGCATGAAATGTTTCTTGCAGGGCTATTTAATTTGAAGTAGGCCAACATGTAATACATGTAAACACTTGTGAAAGCTGTCTACATTGCGCACAGACAGCATTAGCATATACAGCATCGCCTGTATAATTATTTAATATTGTATTAATTTCTATAACAATTAATATAGGCTAACAATTTCTTAACTCAAAACAAAATATCTCAAATAATTCTGGGTTACTAATGTCACGCAGGTTGGTTTATTCATTAAACTCGTGGCCACGAGAAATGCATGTTGAGCAAAAATACATTTCACGAAAATAATATAAAGATTACAAAACAAAGAAAACAAATGGAATGAGGGATGCTTTAAAGTTCACGTAAAAGCCAAATATTAAGGGGCATCCTTCATGTTTTCTTTAATCAGCAAATACTTAACATTTTTTAATTATATTCACCTTCTGTTTTTATGACAATAAATTTTGAATTTTGAATTCTTTTTTTTTTTTTTTTTAGAAAAACGTCCGAACACCGGTCTCAAAAGTAGAAGCGAAAGTCTTGTTTCCACCAGCGCGGAATTTTTTTTATTCACCGTAATTGATGGATGTCTAAAACAAAAATAAGGAGAATCCTAAAACATATATTTCTTAAAATAATAACATCTGGACTTCATACACAACAATACGGCAACGACTTTACAACAGGACACATTGTTTTATTTTAATTTTATTTTTTAGCTTGTACACCAATGGATTTCTGATGTCGGGATATTTCAGACTGCATCTCCACAGCTTAATCACTTTAGTATTAAACATACGGGTCAGGAGGCGGGTCGGGTACAATATTTATTTTTTTTATTCTGCGGTCCGAGTTGCGGGTGGGTTATTTGAAAACGGTCGGGTTCGGGTTGTTTATCCACTGACCCGCGTGTCAGGTTGGACACTAATGTTTTGAAAAAAGTGGAGCGTGTGAGGAAAGCTTTCCCCTTCTCCCTGGCATGCATTTGAATGCTGAATTCGAAATGCAACTGAATGCAGTCGGAATCCGCCCCCAGCACCCCCAAAATAGTCTCCAAATGTTGATTACAACAAGGCAACAGACAGCATTCAACACCCCACCCCACCCCCACTCTGCCATTCATAAACATTTCGCTCTTTATACTGCACGCCGCTTAACTCTGATGCCTCATTAACGGCTACTTTTCAAAAAAAAAGAAAAAAAAAGAAAAAAAAACACTTCCCTTTGGTTTCCCAGAACAGACTTAAGCCTAGTTCCAGGCTAAAATGATGTAAATCGGAGCTGTTTAAAGATTTAAAAAAAAAAAAAAAAAAAAAAAAAAAAAAAAAAACCTTTTACTGATCGTTGGTCGGAGATTCAACCCGCAGTTCGTGACTTAATGAACTTCTCCGAAATAGAAGAACTACTTTTCCACTTAAAAGAAAAAGAAAAAGAAAAAGAAAAAAAGGTGGAAAAAAATTGCATAACTCACTGGAGCACTTTTCAGAATCAGAATCAGAATGAGCTTTATTGCCAGGTATGTTTGCACATACTAGGAATTTGTTTTTGTGACAGAGCTCCACAGTGCTACAGAATGACAGTGACAAGACGATACATATTATAAAAATAACAATATAGAGGTATACAAGACAGACAATGTGCAAAAATAGCAAAGACATTTGAATAGAAGTAAGTATGTGCTTTAAATAAATAACGGAAAAATGAATAAAGAATGTATAGTGTTGTATGTTGCACGATCAAGTGTTCATGAGATGGATTGCCTGAGGAAAGAAACTGTTTCGGTGTCTGGTCGATTTGATACTTAACAATTGTTGTATTCGTTGTCAGTCATATTCTAAGCTTTATTGTTTTGAAAAGTGAGCCTTCTGTTTATTTGTCTAAATTATTTTCTATATTAGGATATAATACTAGGCTATAGTATTTATGGACATTAGGCCAAATCTACATGGGTTTCTTCCCTTTCACTTCAATTAGTTTTTAAGAAAAAAGAAAAAAAAAATGCATGGGCAGTGCGTCATAATAATGTACGGCATCAAAATGTAAGAACAAATCTAAAGACAATAATAATAATAATAATAATAATAATAATAATAATAATAATAATAATAATAACAATAATAATAATAAAATTAATTATTAACACTCCTAAAAGTATAGTGCTCAGATACACTTACGGTAGGTGACCTAACCCTAGTTGATACTTTATTTCAACTTTTCAATAATTTCATTAATTAACTAATAAACAAATGCCTTTCCGATATGATATAAGTGAAAAGGGAGACGATTTCGAAAATGATTTCACCAAAAGGCGGATGCGAACTCGGGTCTCCCGCGTCAAAAACGATATGTTACTCGTATTATCACTTACGCCACTGAAAATGTAGCAGTATAGCCGTCTTTTGTAATATTTGTAAATATGGAGTATTTGCATTGTGTAAAAACATTAAATAAAAGGCACCAGACTACAGAAAATGGCATATACTAAAGAATTTATTTTTCTGGGGGAGGACCCACCCACATTTATTTTGCTTCCGACGCCCATGCTTGATGATGAAGTATAGGAAAGGAAAGGAAAGGAAAGGAAAGGAAGTGAGGTGAGGCCAAGTATGGTGACCCATACTAGGAATTTGTGCTCTGCATTTAACCCATCCAAGTGCACACACACAGTAGTGAACACACACACACACACCGTGCACACACTCCCGGAGCAGTGGGCAGCCATTGCTGCGGCGCCCGGGGAGCAGTTGGGGAATCGGTGCCTTGCTCAAGGGACTCACCTCAGTCGTGGTATTGAGGGATATTAGTCTACAGGATATAACAGGATATAACAATAAAGTGCTTTTCCAGTCCCGATTCCACAAGGTTTTATTCCGCATCCACCCGCTCCCGCTATATTAACTATATTATTCGCCCGCTGCCCGCTTAGAATAAATTTCTAAGCACCAAAATCGCAAAAACAAATCAAAATAATAATAGTAATAATACGAATAAATAAATAAATAAATTTTTAACTCTATAAAAACTGTAGTTTATATTTATCCTCTCCATTTCTATTCCTCTCTACTCAAATTAATTGTCAGTGTATCTAAAATTGTGTATCTTAGAAAAAGAAAAAGAGGAACTACCTCTTAAACATGCATATCTTAATTTGATGTTGCTTTAAAACGCTGAAATATATAATGTATTTTATTCTGAAGGTGAAAGTGGTCCAGTTATTTAACTGCCTGCGGCGCCATCAGGATCACGTTTTTTTCCCCTTTTAATTAAGTGGATACAGCTTACAATACTCGTTCAAGAGTAAGGGATTGCTCAAAACTATGCTATTTTACATATTTCTGTTCACAACGAAAAAACAGATGTGTATGCTATTTGTAAAAAAAAAAATGTAAACAAGATGCTGGTTCAAGGGCGCGTCACAGAAATTGCCTACAATTCTGCATATAGGCTTGCTACTTATTAATTTTATTTTATTTCGTTTTGTTAAATTATTATTCATTAAGAAATTTATATTTCGCATATGGGCATTTTTATTTATTTTACATACAGCTTTTTTGGGTTTTCTCTGTGCATAAGATCTGCGTGTGATGTTCTGATGTTTATGCTGCTTTTTGCTTGTGTACAATTAACCCCTCAAAACGAATTTAACTGTTATTAATGTGTCACAGCCACGTTTCAATTTAAATGTAATTTAACACAATCTTGTCGTTAATAATAACTAAACGCGTCGGTTGTAGTTTGGAAAAAAAAAAAAACAGAAATTAACATTTCTATTTTCAATGCAGTCTAATAAAAGTTCAACAGGAAAAAAATAAAAGAAAATAATAATTAAACTGCTCCTGCTTATGAATAATTTTTTGCTTGATGATGAAGTATCTAAATAGTCTATAGGATATAACAAAGTGCTTTTCCAGTCCCGCTTCCACAAGGTTTTATTCCGCATCCACCCGCTCCGCGCTATATTAACTATATTATTCGCCCGCGCCCCGCTTAGAATTAATTTCTAAGCGCCAAAATCGCAAAAATACTGTAGTTTATATTTATCCTTCCCATTTCTATCTGTCTCTACTCAAATTAATTGTCAGTGTATCTAAAATTGTGTATCTTAGAAAAAGAAAAAGACGAACTACCTCTTAAACATGCATATCTTAATTTGATGTTGCTTTAAAACGCTGAAATATATAATGTATTTTATTCTGAAGGTGAAAGAGGTCGAGTAATTTAACTGCCCGCGGCGCCGTCAGGATCACTTGATTTTTTTCCCCTTAATAAAGTGGATACAGCTTACAATACTCGTTCAAGAGTACGGCAGTGCTTAAAACTATGATATTTTACATATTTCTGTTATTTGTGTACAATCACAATAAAAATAAAAAAATTAAAATTAAAAAAACGTGTAGGCTATTTGTAAAAAAAAAAAAAAAATGGAAACAAGATGCTGGTTTAAGGGCGCATCACAGAAATTGCCTAAAATTCTGCATATAGGCTTGCTACTTATTAATTTGTTAAATTATTATTCATTCAGAAAAGAAAAAACATATATTTCTTATGTGGGCCTATTTTGTTTATTATTATATATAGGTTTATTGGGTTTTTCTCTGTGCATAAGCTCTGCACGTGAGGTTCTGATGTTTATGCTGCTTCTTGCTTGTGTATAATTAATCCCTGAAAACGAATTTAGCGGTTTACGTCAGTTGTCGGTTGGAGAAATAAAATAACCGAAATTAACATTTCTGTTTCCGATGCAGTCTAATAAATGTTCGTCAGGAAAACAAAGAAAGAAAACAAAATAACAATACAACTGCACCTGCTTATGAATAGGCTATCTTTTTGCTATTGGTTTGAACCATAATTTCAGGAAAGAGGAATCATTGAACTATTGTACTGGTATTTGTGACCAACGCCCCCTAGAGCTGGCCATGGTGTTTGGCTACAGAATGTTGTTCCTTGCGCCACCTGGTGGATATTATATGAAGTGCAACAACGTTGTAAAAAAATGTAAAAAAGCCGCTGCGGCAGGACGCGTGCCCACGCGTGCCGAATTGCAGGCTGCCGCGTGAAAATAGACGCATTTTTAATGGCCAGATCTGTATGTGCTCATAAACAACATAACTTGCACGAATTAGAACGCCTTTAAAATTAATATATTTCAGCGATTTATTTGTAAATACCCATTAGAACACATCAACAAATCAGCCTTTTGTGATCTGTTTTATTTCAAAGTTAAAGCACTGTCTTCAGCAAATGTGTTATACAGACGAGCTTTCAGGCTCGGAGCTAACTTACCCGACTGAGAATTATACATGACTGCACGTCTTTTAAAAGCATTTAAATAAAAACACTCCAGCGATCCAACACAATCAATATACAAGAATATTTTAAAGAACTACATTAGCTGCAAATGAGCTTTTCAGTTTCACTAACGACCATGTTAACCGAGCTGTGACTTACTTTCACTTTGAACTCGGTGGAAAATGCATATAAATAATGCCTTTAAAATTACAATATTCCAGCCATTTAATTGTAAATACCCATTAGAACACATCAAGACCTGAATTCAGCTGTTTGAGCGAATTTATTGAAAACCCTACCCAAATAGCACACATACGTTGGGCCGACGTCGTCCCGACTTACAAAATTCCATCGGCGCGATGTCGCTCCGAGGTCGTTTGCTAATCGGCAAGACGTCGCCGCGATGTCGGCATTTGATCGCAAATGCTCTCCGGCCGATGCAGCTTTAAATCCCGGCTGCTCGGCGTGGGCGCGGTTCACCGGCGTTTCGCTCATTCCTATTCTCACGTACCACCCGCGGCAGGAGCCGCTGGTTTATAATAAAACAATACACACGACACCACTCTCAATAACGGTTGCTTGTTTATTAACATTTTCAAGGCAGACATTAAACATACAAATACATTTACATTTATCAGATATATTTGTATCAAAAGTGACATACAAATGAGAATCATTCACTCTTTCAAAGATTAACCACAGCATTTGCAGTAAAACCATAGTAAAAACTAAATCAATATTTTTACTACAATAACCGTTTAACAATGACTGTTGCATTAAAACCACAGTAAGTACAAAACTAACCATTACTATAGTATTTGCAGTAAAACCATAGCAACCACATTTATTATGATTTTAAAAAACTATGGTTACTACAGTCATGCTTACCACAGTTTTACTTTAGTATTACTACAATTCAACTATAGTAGAACCATGGCATCAAAACCTTATGAACCAAAAAAAAAAAAAAAACTTGTTTACTACACTTACAGTTGCTACAGTTTTGCTATTGAAAAACCATGGTTAACTGCTCTATAATTATATACACATTTCATAATACTTCTCATTTCAAAGTAGGTTTACAGAAAATGCATTTTTCCAAGGTTACAATGTAAAAAAAAAAAAAAAAAAAAAAACTTTAATCAGCCAGAGGTGACTGAGACTTACTGGGAAAGATCTTTTAGCAACAAAGAAATGTCCATATGACAGAATCTCAAAGATAAAGGTAATTATCTATTTTCATTGCCACATCAGAATCTAATCTATCTTCATGGCAAAAACCAATGTACAATATTACAAGAGCTACATGAACACAAAATAAAAACTGAGCAAACACTACAGCAGTTAAAATGTTTTAAGTTATATGATACAAATTTTAAAATCTTTTATGATAAAACATTACTAAAGTCTCCAGTGAAGTGTTCAGTTAAACACAATCATTTAACATTATTAAAGGGTAAGGTCAACAATGTTCAATCCACTTTGTATGTTACAAAGTTGTTAATATATGTAAAAGATTTCTCTGAGATCCCCAGTTTATTTATGAGCAAAACTCTGCTGCATGACGGAAAACGCAGTATTTTGTCATTTTGTTGATGCAAAAAGTGTTTTTGTCAAAATTCATCATTTCATTATGAGTCATCCTGCAGAGTGTTGCTTATAAGTAAAAAGGGATTTATAGGTAAACAGATTTACAGATATTAGAAACACTGCAATAATACAAAGCGGGTTGAAAATTGATACCCTTAAAGGCAATATAAGGATAATATTTCACAGTTTTGTATGTCCATGTACAGCTGGCATCATCTGAAGACTTGAGTGTTGCCGTCTTCTGAAGTCTTCACAAGTAAGGCTGGATTCGATCTTGAACTGGTGTAACCTCTGGTAACCTTGGGATGGGCATCCAGAGAAAGAAACAGGAAAGCAAAAGGAGAAAGATTAGCATAGCAGCTTTTCATATTATTTCAGACAAAGGATGATTTATTTAAATTACATATAATTGTAGTGCAATGTTTTGAGATGTGTTATGTGAATGCTTGGCTAAAAATGTGTATTTTTATTTAATTTAAACAAAAAGATTGTACCTGACCCCTGGACATTATCAGGAAGACTATTTTAAAGTTAAGGAATAAAATACAAAAAATGTGCTTATATACTTTAGTGGACTTTGATACATTCTCACTATTATCAATAGTCCAGAGTTTTGTAACCTCATTAGAGGCCAAGTACTATAGCTGCTGTTGCCCGTATTTGTGTTTATTGTGATCTGGTTTAATCACAATAAGAATTTTTATAGAACCCTTGGTAAATATATTGTTTGCCCTCAGTATTCAGGGAACAGACACGGAATGGACTACATATGCCACAGTATCATTTTAAGGGTTAGTTCACCAAAATATGAAAATTCTGTCATTAATTCCTCACTCTCATGTCATTCCAAAACTGTAAGACCTTTGTTCATCTTAAAAACACCAATTAAGATGTTTTGGATGAAATCTGAGAGCTTTCTGACCCTGCATATACAGCAAGGGCCCTGACACGGTCAAGACACAGAAGGGTAGTAAAAGCATTATTAAAATAGTCCATGTGACATCAGCGATTCAACCTTCATTTTATGATGCTACGAGAGTACCAATTTAGTTTCTTTTGTGCACAAAATTACTCTCAGAGTTTCATAAAACTACAGTTGAACCACAGATGTCACATGGACAATGTCAACAATGTCATTACTACCCGTCTCTGTCTTGGTGGTACCCTTGCTGTCTATGCAGGGTCAGAAAGCTCTTGGATTTTATCAAAAATATCTTAAATTGTGTTCAGAAGATGAAAGGAGGTCTTACGGGTTTGGAACAACATTAGCGTGAGTAATTAATGACAGAATGTTCATTTTTAGGTGAACTAGCCCTATAAGTGGGAGGGACATCATAACTGTAATGTGCACTTCCTTTCAAAAGTTTACGTCTTTGAAATAAGACACTTCTGCTCACCAAGGCTGCATTTATTTGATCAAAAATGAAGTAAAAACAATAATATTGTAAAATATTATTACAAATTAACAGATTTTTGTGAATATATTGTGAACTTAATTTCTTTTTATCAAAGCTGCATTTTCAGCATCTTTACTCCAGTCTTCAGTGTGACATGATCCTTCAGAAATCATTCTAATTTGGTGATTTGCTGCTGAAAAAACATTTTTAATTTCTAATTATCAATGTCTTATCATTATCAATTATCAAAAGTTAAAGGAAACTAAATAAATGCTGTAAATGAAAAAAAAGAAAAAAAATATATATATTTTTTTATTCATCAAAATATCCTCTTGCTTAAACTCAAACACATGATTAATGATTTCTGAAAGATCATGTGACCCTGAAGACCGGAGTAAAGATACTGAAAATGTAGCTTTGCATCACAGAAATAAATTAGTTCTCTAACTATATTAAAATAGAGAACAATCATTTTAAATTAAATTTACAATATTACTGCTTAAATACAAACACTCCAGCGATTAAACACAATAATAGTAGAGTAATATATTACACAGCTTAAATGCTTGCTTATTAATGCTTTTAGGCTCAACCGCACAGCAACGCTTTCAAGCACGCGCTGAAACACTTGTTGTATGGCAAGCCGTTTTAACCTAAAATACACATAAATCCACTATGGCAAGCTGTTTTAACCTAAAATATACTAAGCATTACTTATCGTAATAGCATTTTTACTAGCAACAATTCAATCAGAGAGCTCTAAGTGTTCTGGGCTGGACCTTTTGCCCGAAGGCTGCCCGGTTTGCTTCTCCAAGCCAACATTTAAAGTTTGTCATCGAACTTTAGCTTCTAGTTATGTTGGCTTGGAGAGCCAACATACTGTTATGCTATTTAAACTTATTATTATGTTGGCTTGGAGAGCCAACATACTGTTATGCTATTTAAACTTATTATGTTGGCTTGGAGAGCCAACATACTGTTATGCTATTTAAACTTATTATTATTATTATTCTTATGACCTACAGAAATTTCTGACAGCTACTCCTCCGAGGCCTTTGAAGCCACAAGGCCCAAACTTGGCAGAGACCTGGGCCCTTGTCCCGAAAGAGTTGCTATATCTATTTGGACTGATCAGATGTACAGTTGATTTATTATTAATTTTTGAATATGACAAATTTCCCAATGAAATACATGGGCTGAGAAAAAATGCGCCCTCTAACAGTAATACCTCTCGACTGAACAGGCGGGACTCAAACCTCTTACTTACAGTCACTCTGAAATCGGTGGAAATACAAATAAATACCGCCTTAAAAATTTTCATATTACAGCGATTTAACTCTAAATACCGATTAGAACATATCAACAGCTAAATTCAGTGGTTTGTGAGTAGTTCTTGTAAAAGAAAAGCTCGCACCCTTCAGCGCTTATACAAGCCGTCATCATGTACTCTCTCTGTATGTGCTCATTAACAACATAATTTGCACGAATTAGAACGCCTTTAAAATTAATATATTTCAGTGATTTATTTGTAAATACCCATTAGAACACATCAACGGCTACATTCAGCTGTGAGCTGTTTTGTGTAAAAGTTAAACCGCTGTCTTTACAGATTGTCTTACAGATGAGCTTCACATCTCCGTCTGAGAATTATACATGACTGCACGTCTTTTAAAAGCATTTAAATAAAAACACTCCAGCGATCCAACACAATAAATATACAAGAATATTTTAAAGAACTACATTAGCTGCAAATGAGCTTTTCAATACGTTTCAGTAACGAACATGTTACCGAGCTTTGACTTACTTTCACTTTGAACTCGGTGGAAAATGCATATAAATAATGCCTTTAAAATTACAATATTCCAGCCATTTAATTGTAAATACCCATTAGAACACATCAAGACCTGAATTCAGCTGTTTGAGCGAATTTATTGAAAACCCTAAGCATTTCCTTCACCGCATATGGTTGCCTTCAACGAGTATACATGGAGACGAACGACATAATTTGCACGAATTTGACCGCCTTTAAAATTACAATATTGCAGCGATTTAATTCAGTCCACCCATTAGAAAATATCAACAGCTAAATGCAGTTGTTTGTGAGCATTTTGTTTTCACCCAGAGAGCGATGTATTCAGCAGTGTGTTAGACATGAGCTCCGAGATGTCCGTCTGAGAATTATACATGACTGCACGTCTTTTAAAGGCATTTAAATACAAACACTCCAGCGATTGCACACAATAAATATATAAGAATATTTTAAAGACCTACATTGAGTGCAAATGACTTTTTTCACAGGCTTAACTAACTAACATGAGATGCACTGCTCAGTCTTCATCTGCATCAAAGACATCATTTGCACGTCTTTTAAAGGTATTTAAATACAAACACTCCAGCGATTAAACACAATTATAGTAGAGTAATATATTACACAGCTTAAATGCTTGCTTATTAATGCTTTTAGGCTCAACCGCACAGCAACGCTTTCAAGCACGCGCTGCACACTTGTTGTATGGCAAGCTGTTTTAACCTAAAATACACATAAATCCTCTATGGCAAGCTGTTTAGCCTAAAATATACTAAGCATTACTTATCGTAATAGCATTTTTATTAGCAACAATTCAATCAGAGAGCTCTAAGTGTTCTGGGCTGGCCCTTTTGCCCGAAGGCTGCCCAATTTGGCTCTCCAAGCCAACATTTAAAGTTTGTCATCGAACTTTAGCTTCTAGTTATTATTATGTTGGCTTGGAGAGCCAACATATTGTTATGCTATTTAAACTTATTATTATTATTATTATTATTATTAAAATTCTTCTGAGACTAAAATTCTATACGCTACTCCTCCTAGAGCTTTAAGCCTACAAGCCCCAAACTCGGCGGAGCCCTGGGCCCTGGTCACGAAAGTGTTGCTATATCTTTTTGGAATGATCAGACTTACAGTTGATTTAATATTAATTTTTTTATATTAAAAATTCCTAAAATTTCGCCCTCTAATGGAGCAATACCTCTCCACTGAATGGAAATATGTCCCTTAGAATTGAATGGGCTGAGAAAAAGGCGCCCTCTAAAGGAGTAAATCCTCTCTACTCAACAGGAGATCGCTGAGCTCTGACCTACTTTCACTTTGACTTAGGTGGAAAATGCAAATAAATAACGCCTTTAAAATTAAAATATTCCAGCGATTTAATTGTAAATACCCATTAGAACACACCAAGACCTATTTGAGCTAATTTATTCAAAACTCTAAGCATTTCCTTCACCGTGTACAGCTTCAGCACGTACTCTCTCTGTATATCTGCTCACAAACGACATGATTTGCTCGAATTAGAACGCCTTTAAAATTAAAATATTACAGCGATTTAACTCTAAATACCCATTACAACACATCAACAGCTAAATCAGTTTGTGATCTGTTTTATTTCAAAGTTGAAGCAGTGTCTTCAGCAAATGTATTACACAGACGAGCTTCACGGCTCGGAGCTAACTTACGTTACCCGACTGAGAATTATACATGACTGCACGTCTTTTAAAAGCATTTAAATAAAAACACTCCAGCGATTGTACACAATAAATATAGAAGAATATTTTAAAGAGCTACATTGGGTGTAAATTAGCTATTTCAAACGTTTTACTAACGAACATGAGATGTACGGCTGCATTATCAGTCTGTCAACAAATACATAATTTGCACGTCTTTTAAAGGCATTTAAATAAAAACACTCCAGCGATTGCACACAATAAATATAGAAGAATATTTTAAAGAGCCGCATTGAATGCAAATGACCTGTTTCAAAGGTTTTTAATAACGAACATGAGATGCAAGGCTGCATCCGTCTGTGTCAACAAAGAATTCATTTGCACGTCTTTTAAAGGTAATCAAATAAAAACATTCCAGCGATTGCACTCAATAAATATAGAAGAATATTTTAAAGAGCTACATTGGGTGTAAATGAGCTATTTCAAACGTTTTACTAACGAACATGAGATGTACGGCTGCATCCCTCTGTCAACAAAGAATTCATTTGCACGTCTTTTAAAGGTAATCAAATAAAAACATTCCAGCGATTGCACACAATAAATATAGAAGAATATTTTAAAGAGCTGCATTGAGTGTAAATGAGCTATTTCAAACGTTTCACTAACGAACATGAGATGCACGGCTGCATTTATGTGTCTGTTAACAAAGACATCATTTGCACGACTTTTAAAGGTATTTTAATACAAACACTCCAGCGATTCAACACAATAATAGTACAGTCATATAATAAAAAGGTTAAATGCTTGCTTATTTCTGCTTTTCGCCTCAACCGCACAGCAACGCGTCGTGGCTTTGAAGCAAGCGCTGCACGAATCTCGTATGGCAAGCCGTTTTAACCTAAAATACACATATTAATCCACTATGGCAAGCTGTTTTAGCCTAAAATATACTAAGCATTACTTATCGTAATAGCATTTTTACTAGCAACAATTCAATTACAGAGCTCTAAGTGTTCTGGGCTGGCCCTTTTGCCCCAAGGATGCCCAATTTGGCTCTCCAAGCCAACATTTAAAGTTTGTCATCGAACTTTAGCTTCTAGTTATAGTTATTATTCTTATGACCTAAGAAAATTTCTGACAGCTACTCCTCCGAGGCCTTTGAAGCCACAAGGCCCAAACTTGGCAGAGACCTGGGCCCTTGTCCCGAAAGATATGCTATATCTATTTGGACTGATCAGATGTACAGTTGATTTATTATTAATTTTTGAATATGACAAATTTCCCAATGAATTACATGGGCTGAGAAAAAATGCGCCCTCTAACAGTAATACCTCTCGACTGAAGAGGCGGGATTCAAACCTCTTACTTACAGTCACTCTGAAAACGGTGGAAATAGAAATAAATACCGCCTTAAAAATGTAAATATTACATCGATTTAACTCTAAATACCCATTAGAACATATCAACAGCTAAATTCAGTGGTTTGTGAGTATTTCTTGTAAAAGAAAAGCTCGCACCCGTCAGCGCTTATACAAGCCGTCGGCATGTACTCTCTCTGTATGTGCTGTGCTCATAAACAACATAATTTGCACGAATTAGAACGCCTTTAAAATTAATATATTTCAGCGATTTATTTGTAAATACCCATTAGAACACATCAACAAATCAGCCTTTTGTGATCTGTTTTATTTCAAAGTTAAAGCACTGTCTTCAGCAAATGTGTTATACAGACGAGCTTTCACGGATCGGAGCTAATTTACCCCACTGAGAATTATACATGACTGCAGGTCTTTTAAAAGCATTTAAATAAAAACACTCCAGCAATCCAACACAATCAATATACAAGAATATTTTAAAGAACTACATTAGCTGCAAATGAGCTTTTCAGTTTCACTAACGAACATGTTACCGAGCTGTGACTTACTTTCACTTTGAATTTGGTGGAAAATGCATATAAATAATGCCTTTAAAATTACAATATTCCAGCCATTTAATTGTAAATACCCATAAGAACACATCAAGACTTGAATTCAGCTGTTTGACCGAATTTATTGAAAACCCTAAGCAATTCCTTCACCGCGTACAGATTGCTTTCAACGAGTATACATGGAGACGAACGACATAATTTGCACGAATTAGAACGCCTTTAAAATTACAATATTGCAGCGATTTAATTCAGTCCACCCATTAGAAAATATCAACAGCTAAATGCAGTTGTTTGTGAGCATTTTGTTTTTTCATACAGAGAGCGCTGCATTCAGCAGTGTGTTAGACATGAGCTCCGAGATGTCCGACTGAGAATTATACATGACTGCACGTCTTTTAAAGGCATTTAAATAAAAACACTCCAGCGATTCAACACAATAAATATAGAAGAATATTTTAAAGACCTGCATTGGGTGTAAATGAGCTATTTCAAACGTTTTGCTAACGAACATGAGATGTATGGCTGCATTATCAGTCTGTGTCAACAAATAATTCATTTGCACGTCTTTTAAAGGTAATCAAATAAAAACATTCCAGCGATTGCACACAATAAATATAGAAGAATATTTTAAAGAGCTGCATTGAGTGCAAATGAGCTGTTTCATAGATTTAACTAACTAACATTGGATGCACTGCTCAGTTCTTCGTCTGCATCATCAAAGACATCATTTGCACGTCTTTTATTCATTTTTTTTCAATAAATATAGAATAATATTTTAAAGAGCTACATTGGGTGTAAATGAGCTATTTCAAACGTTTCACTAACGAACATCAGATGTATGGCTGCATTATCAGTCTGTCAACAAACATCATTTGCACGTCTTTTAAAGGCATTTAAATAAAAACACTCCAGCGATTGCACACAATAAATATAGAAGAATATTTTAAAGAGCCGCATTGAATGCAAATGACCTGTTTCAAAGGTTTTTAACGAACATGAGATGTAAGGCTGCATTATCAGTCTGTCAACAAAGAATTCATTTGCACGTCTTTTAAAGGTAATCAAATAAAAACATTCCAGCGATTGCACACAATAAATATAGAAGAATATTTTAAAGAGCTGCATTGAGTGCAAATGAGCTGTTTGCACTGCTCAGTTCTTCGTCTGCATCATCAAAGACATCATTTGCACGTCTTTTAAAGGTATTTAAATACAAAAACTGCAGCGATTTAACACAATAATAGTATAGTAATATATTACAAAGGTTAAATGCTTGCTTATTTCTGCTTTTCGGCTCAACCGCACGGCAACGCGACGCGGCTTTGAAGCAGGCGCTCATCACATATTCTAGTATGGCAAGCCGTTTTAACCTAAAATCCACACACGATCCTCTATGGCAAGCTGTTTTAGCCTAAAATATACTAAGCATTTCTAGTCGTACTGCCATTTTTACTAGCAACAATTCAATTACAGAGCTCTAAGTGTTCTGGGCTGGCCCTTTTGCCCGAAGGCTGCCCAATTTGGCTCTCCAAGCCAACATTTAAAGTTTGTCATCGAACTTTAGCTTCTAGTTATTATTATGTTGGCTTGGAGAGCCAACATACTGTTATGCTATTTAAACTTATTATTATTATTATATTTTATTATTCTTATGACCTAAAGAAATTTCTGACAGCTACTCCTCCGAGGCCTTTGAAGCCACAAGGCCCAAACTTGGCAGAGACCTGGGCCCTTGTCCCGAAAGAGTTGCTATATCTATTTGGACTGATCAGATGTACAGTTGATTTATTATTAATTTTTGAATATGACAAATTTCCCAATGAATTACATGGGCTGACAAAAAATGCGCCCTCTAACAGTAATACCTCTCGACTGAAGAGGCGGGACTCAAACCTCTCACTTACAGTCACTCTGAAATCGGTGGAAATACAAATAAATATCGCCTTAAAAATTTAATTATTACAGCGATTTAACTCTAAATAACCATTAGAACATATCAACAGCTAAATTCAGTGGTTTGTGAGTAGTTCTTGTAAAAGAAAAGCTCGCACCCTTCAGCGCTTATACAAGCCATCAGCACTAGGCTACTCTCTCTCTACATGTGCTCACAAACAACATGCATTGCACGAATTAGAACGCCTTTAAAATAAATATATTTCAGCGATTTGTTTGTAAATACCCATTAGAACACATCAACAAATCAGCCTTTTGTGATCTGTTTTATTTCAAAGTTAAAGCACTGTCTTCAGCAAATGTGTTATACAGACGAGCTTTCACGGATCGGAGCTTACCCGACTGAGAATTATACATGACTGCACGTCTTTTAAAAGCATTTAAATAAAAACACTCCAGCGATCCAACACAATAAATATACAAGAATATTTTAAAGAACTACATTAGCTGCAAATGAGCTTTTCAATACGTTTCACTAACGAACATGTTACAGAGCTGTGACTTACTTTCACTTTGAACTCGGTGGAAAATGCATATAAAATAATGCCTTTAAAATTACAATATTCCAGCCATTTAATTGTAAATACCCATTATAACACATCAAGACCTGAATTCAGCTGTTTGAGCGAATTTTTTGAAAACCCTAAGCATTTCCTTCACCGCGTACAGATTGCTTTCAACGAGTATACATGGAGACGAACGACATAATTTGCACGAATTAGAACGCCTTTAAAATTACAATATTGCAGCGATTTAATTCAGTCCACCCATTAGAAAATATCAACAGCTAAATGCAGTTGTTTGTGAGCATTTTGTTTTCATACAGAGAGCGCTGCGTTCAGCTGTGTGTTAGACATGAGCTCCGAGATGTCCGACTGACAATTATACATGACTGCACGTCTTTTAAAGGCATTTAAATACAAACACTCCAGCGATTGCACACAATAAATATAGAAGAATATTTTAAAGACCTACATTGGGTGCAAATGACTTTTTTCATAGGCTTAACTAACTAACATTGGATGCACTGCTCAGTCTTCGTCTGCATCATCAAACACATCATTTGCACGTCTTTTAAAGGTATTTAAATACAAACACTCCAGCGATTAAACACAATAATAGTAGAGTAATATAATACACAGCTTAAATGCTTGCTTATTTCTGCTTTTAGGCTCAACCGCACAGCAACGCGTCGTGGGTTTCAAGCACGCGCTGCAAACTTGTTGTATGGCAAGCCGTTTTAACGTAAAATCCACACACGATCCTCTATGTTTTAGCCTAAAATATACTAAGCATTTCTTGTCGTACTGCCATTTTTACTAGCAACAATTCAATCAGAGAGCTCTAAGTGTTCTGGGCTGGCCCTTTTGCCCCAAGGCTGCCCAATTTGGCTCTCCAAGCCAACATTTAAAGTTTGTCATGGAACTTTAGCTTCTAGTTATATGTTATTATTCTTATGGTACACGAATTTACAAACGCTACTCCTCCTAGGGCTTGAATGCCACAAGCCCCAAACTTGGCAGATACCTGGGTCCTGCTCTGAAGTTAGTTGCTATATCTTTTTAGACTGATCAGACTTACAGTTGATTTATTATTAATTTTTGAATATGACACATTTCCCAATGAATTACATGGGCTGAGAAAAAATGCGCCCTCTAACAGTAATACCTCTCGACTGAAGAGGCGGGACTCAAACCTCTCACTTACAGTCACTCTGAAATCGGTGGAAATACAAATAAATATCGCCTTAAAAATTTAATTATTACAGCGATTTAACTCTAAATACCCATTAGAACATATCAACAGTTAAATTCAGTGGTTTGTGAGTAGTTCTTGTAAAAGAAAAGCTCGCACCCTTCAGCGCTTATACAAGCCGTCAGCACTAGGCTACTCTCTCTGTGCATGTGCTCACAAACAACATAAATTGCACGAATTAGAACGCCTTTAAAATAAATATATTTCAGCGATTTGTTTGTAAATACTCATTAGAACACATCAACAAATCAGCCTTTTGTGATCTGTTTTATTTCAAAGTTAAAGCACTGTCTTCAGCAAATGTGTTACACAGACGAGCTTTCACGGCTCGGAACTAACTTACCCGACTGAGAATAATACATGACTGAACGTCTTTTAAAAGCATTTAAATAAAAACACTCCAGCGATCCAACACAATAAATATACAAGAATATTTTAAAGAACTACATTAGCTGCAAATGAGCTATTCAATAGGTTTCACTAACGAACATGTTACCGAGCTGTGACCTATACTTTCACTTTGACTTCGGTGGAAAATGCATATAAATAACGCCTTTAAAATTACAATATTCCAGCCATTTAATTGTAAATACCCATTAGAACACATCAAGACCTGAATTCAGCTGTTTGAGTGAATTTATTGAAACCCACCGCGTACAGATTGCTTTCAACGAGTATACATGGAGACGAACGACATAATTTGCACGAATTAGAACGCCTTTAAAATTACAATATTGCAGCGATTTAATTCAGTCCACCCATTAGAAAATATCAACAGCTAAATGCAGTTGTTTGTGAGCATTTTGTTTTCATACAGAGAGCGCTGCGTTCAGCTGTGTGTTAGACATGAGCTCCGAGATGTCCGACTGACAATTATACATGACTGCACGTCTTTTAAAGGCATTTAAATAAAAACACTCCAGCGATTCAACACAATAAATATAGAAGAATATTTTAAAGACCTACATTGGGTGCAAATGACTTTTTTCATAGGCTTAACTAACTAACATTGGATGCACTGCTCAGTCTTCGTCTGCATCATCAAACACATCATTTGCACGTCTTTTAAAGGTATTTAAATACAAACACTCCAGCGATTAAACACAATAATAGTAGAGTAATATATTACACAGCTTAAATGCTTGCTTATTTCTGCTTTTAGGCTCAACCGCACAGCAAGCGTCGTGGGTTTCAAGCACGCGCTGCAAACTTGTTGTATGGCAAGCCGTTTTAACGTAAAATCCACACACGATCCTCTATGTTTTAGCCTAAAATATACTAAGCATTTCTTGTCGTACTGCCATTTTTACTAGCAACAATTCAATCAGAGAGCTCTAAGTGTTCTGGGCTGGCCCTTTTGCCCCAAGGCTGCCCAATTTGGCTCTCCAAGCCAACATTTAAAGTTTGTCATCGAACTTTAGCTTCTAGTTATGTTGGCTTGGAGAGCCAACATACTGTTATGCTATTTAAACTTATTATTATTATTATTATATGTTATTATTCTTATGACCTAAGAAAATTTCTGACAGCTACTCCTCCGAGGCCTTTGAAGCCACAAGGCCCAAACTTGGCAGAGACCTGGGCCCTTGTCCCGAAAGAGTTGCTATATCTATTTGGACTGATCAGATGTACAGTTGATTTATTGTTAATTTTTGAATATGACAAATTTCCCAATGAATTACATGGGCTGAGAAAAAATGCGCCCTCTAACAGTAATACCTCTCGACTAAAGAGGCGGGACTCAAACCTCTTACTTACAGTCACTCTGAAATCGGTGGAAATACAAATAAATACCGCCTTAAAAATGTAAATATTACAGCGATTTAACTCTAAAAACCCATTAGAACATATCAACAGCTAAGTTCAGTGGTTTGTGAGTAGTTCTTGTAAAAGAATAGCTCGCACCCTTCAGCGAGTATACAAGCCGTCAGCACGAACTCTCTCCGTATGTGCTCATAAACAACATAACTTGCACGAATTAGAACGCCTTTAAAATTAATATATTTCAGCGATTTATTTGTAAATTACGGTGGCCGAGAGAGGCCAACGCGCTGCAAACAAGAAAACACATGCAAACAGAAAAAACGACAACAAATTAAGAAAACATCTTCATCAGTTTGACAACACAGGCGCTGCAAATCCTCGCAACGCAAACACAAATACGGAAACGTGCTGCAAATTCTCACAACACAACCAAACTCAGAAACGCGCTGCGAACACACGAAGGCGCTGCGAACACACAAACGCGCTGCATATAGCACGGTCCACAACGGAAATGTTTCAGGGGGACCTCAAAAAGTGACGAACCCATCTGGGACCTGATTATTTGTTCAGTGGCTTTTGGTCAGAGCAGAGGTGTTATCGGTGAACTATCACCTTTTAGTGATAGTATAGTATCACTTAAAGGTGATAGTGATATAAATAATCAGGTAATATAGTGATATAAATAATCAGGTCCCAGATGAGTTCGTCACTTTTTGAGGTCCCCCTGAAACATTTCCGTTGTGGACCGTGCTATATGCAGCGCGTTTGTTAGTTTGCAGCGCCCTCGTGTGTTCGCAGCGCGTTTCTGAGTTTGGTTGTGTTGTGAGAATTTGCAGCGCGTTTCCGTATTTGTGTTTGCGTTGGGAGGATTTGCAGCGCCTGTGTTGTCAAACTGATGAAGATGTTTTCTTAATTTGTTGTCGTTTTTTTCTGTTTGCATGTGTTTTCTTGTTTGCAGTGCGTTGGATTTCTCGGCCACCGTAGTAAATACCCATTAGAACACATCAACAAATCAGCCTTTTGTGATCTGTTTTATTTCAAAGTTAAAGCACTGTCTTCAGCAAATGTGTGTTATACAGACGAGCTTTCACGGCTCGGAGCTAACTTACCCGACTGAGAATTAAACATGACTGCACGTCTTTTAAAAGCATTTAAATAAAAACACTCCAGCGATCCAACACAATCAATATACAAGAATATTTTAAAGAACTACATTAGCTGCAAATGAGCTTTTCAATACGTTTCACTAACGAACATGTTACCGAGCTGTGACTTACTTTCACTTTGAATTTGGTGGAAAATGCATATAAATAATGCCTTTAAAATTACAATATTCCAGCCATTTAATTGTAAATACCCATTAGAACACATCAAGACCTGAATTCAGCTGTTTGAGCGAATTTATTGAAAACCCTAAGCATTTCCTTCACCGCATACAGATTGCTTTCAACGAGTATACATGGAGACGAACGACATAATTTGCACGAATTAGAACGCCTTTAAAATTACAATATTGCAGCGATTTAATTCAGTCCACCGATTAGAAAATATCAACAGCTAAATGCAGTTGTTTGTTAGCATTTTGTTTTCAGAGAGCGCTGCGTTCAGCAGTGTGTTTAGACATGAGCTCCGAGATGTCCGTCTGAGAATTATACATGACTGCACGTCTTTTAAAGGCATTTAAATAAAAACACTCCAGCGATTCAACACAATAAATATAGAAGAATATTTTTAAAGACCTGCATTGGGTGCAAATTACGTTTTTCATAGGCTTAACTTTAACATGAGATGCAAGGCTGCATTTATGTGTCTGTTAACAAAGACATCATTTGCACGTCTTTTAAAGGTATTTTAATACAAACACTCCAGCGATTCAACACAATAATAGTTCAGTCATATAATAAAAAGTTTAAATGCTTGCTTATTTCTGCTTTTCGGCTCAACCGCACGGCAACGCGACGCGGCTTTGAAGCAGGCGCTCATCACTTATTCCAGTATGGCAAGCCGTTTTAACCTAAAATACACATATTAATCCACTATGGTGTTCTGGGCTGGCCCTTTTGCCCGAAGGCTGCCCAATTTGGCTCTCCAAGCCAACATTTAAAGTTTGTCATCGAACTTTAGCTTCTAGTTATTATTATTATTATTATATTTTATTATTCTTATGAGCTAAAGAAATTTCTGACACCTACTCCTCCGAGGCCTTTGAAGCCACAAGGCCCAAACTTGGCAGAGACCTGGGCCCTGGGCCCGAAAGAGTTGCTATATCTATTTGGACTGATCAGATGTACAGTTGATTTATTATTAATTTTTGAATATGACAAATTTCCCAATGAATTACATGGGCTGAGAAAAAATGCGCCCTCTAACAGTAATACCTCTCGACTGAAGAGGCGGGATTCAAACCTCTTACTTACAGTCACTCTGAAAACGGTGGAAATAGAAATAAATACCGCCTTAAAAATGTAAATATTACAGCGATTTAACTCTAAATACCCATTAGAACATATCAACAGCTAAATTCAGTGGTTTGTGAGTATTTCTTGTAAAAGAAAAGCTCGCACCCTTCAGCGAGTATACATGCCGTCAGCATGAACTCTCTCTGTATGTGCTCATAAACAACATAACTTGCACGAATTAGAACGCCTTTAAAATTAATATATTTCAGCGATTTATTTGTAAATACCCATTAGAACACATCAACAAATCAGCCTTTTGTGATCTGTTTTATTTCAAAGTTAAAGCACTGTCTTCAGCAAATGTGTTATACAGACGAGCTTTCAGGCTCGGAGCTAACTTACCCGACTGAGAATTATACATGACTGCACGTCTTTTAAAAGCATTTAAACAAAAACACTCTAGCGATCCAACACAATAAATATAGAAGAATATTTTAAAGAACAACATTAGCTGCAAATGAGCTATTCAGTAGGTTTCACTAACGAACATGTTACCGAGCTGTGACCTATACTTTCACTTTGACTTCGGTGGAAAATGCATATAAATAACGCCTTTAAAATTACAATATTCCAGCCATTTAATTGTAAATACCCATTAGAACACATCAAGACCTGAATTCAGCTGTTTGAGCGAATTTATTGAAACCCCTAAGCATTTCCTTCACCGCATACAGGTTGCCTTCAACGAGTATACATGGAGACGAACGACATAATTTGCACGAATTTGACCGCCTTTAAAATTATAATATTGCAGCGATTTAATTCAGTCCACCCATTAGAAAATATCAACAGCTAAATGCAGTTGTTTGTGAGTTTTTTTTTTTCATACAGAGAGCGATGTGTTCAGCAGTGTGTTAAGACATGAGCTCCGAGATGTCCGTCTGAGAATTATACATGACTGCACGTCTTTTAAAGGCATTTAAATAAAAACACTCCAGCGATTCAACACAATAAATATAGAATAATATTTTAAAGACCTGCATTGGGTGCAAATGACTTTTTTCATAGGCTTAACTAACTAACAGGAGATGCACGGCTGCATTTATGTGTCAGTTAACAAAGACATCATTTGCACGTCTTTTAAAGGTATTTTAATACAAACACTCCAGCGATTCCACACAATAAATATAGAAGAATATTTTAAAGACCTACATTGAGTGCAAATGACTTTTTTCACAGGCTTAACTAACTAACATTGAATGCACTGCTCAGTCTTCGTCTGCATCAAAGACATCATTTGCACGTCTTTTAAATGTATTTAAATACAAACACTCCAGCGATTTAACACAATAATAGTAGAGTAATATATTACACAGCTTAAATGCTTGCTTATTTCTGCTTTTAGGCTCAACCGCACAGCAACGCGTCGTGGCTTTCAAGCACCCGCTGCACACTTGTTGTATGGCAAGCCGTTTTAACCTAAAATACACATAAATCCTCTATGGCAAGCTGTTAGCCTAAAATATACTAAGTATTACTTTTCGTGATAGCATTTTTACTAGCAATAATTCAGTCAGAGAGCTCTAAGTGTTCTGGGCTGGCCCTTTTGCCCGAAGGCTGCCCGGTTTGCTTCTCCAAGCCAACATTTAAAGTTTGTCATCGAACTTTAGCTTCTAGTTATTATTATGTTGGCTTGGAGAGCCAACATACTGTTATGCTATTTAAACTTATTATTATTATTATATTTTATTATTCTTATGACCTAAAGAAATTTCTGACAGCTACTCCTCAGAGGCCTTTGAAGCCACAAGGCCCAAACTTGGCAGAGACCTGGGCCCTTGTCCCGAAAGAGTTGCTATATCTATTTGGACTGATCAGATGTACAGTTGATTTATTATTAATTTTTGAATATGACAAATTTCCCAATGAATTACATGGGCTGACAAAAAAAGGCGCCCTCTAACAGTAATACCTCTCGACTGCAGAGGCGGGACTCAAACCTCTCACTTACAGTCACTCTGAAATCGGTGGAAATACAAATAAATATCGCCTTAAAAATGTAATTATTACAGCGATTTAACTCTAAATAACCATTAGAACATATCAACAGCTAAATTCAGTGGTTTGTGAGTAGTTCTTGTAAAAGAAAAGCTCGCACCCTTCAGCGCTTATACAAGCCGTCAGCACTAGGCTACTCTCTCTCTACATGTGCTCACAAACAACATGAATTGCACGAATTAGAACGCCTTTAAAATAAATATATTTCAGCGATTTGTTTGTAAATACCCATTAGAACACATCAACAAATCAGCCTTTTGTGATCTGTTTTAGTTCAAAGTTAAAGCACTGTCTTCAGCAAATGTGTTATACAGACGAGCTTTCACGGATAGGAGCTAACTTACCCGACTGAGAATTATACATGACTGCACGTCTTTTAAAAGCATTTAAATAAAAACACTCCAGCGATCCAACACAATAAATATACAATAATATTTTAAAGAACTACATTAGCTGCAAATGAGCTTTTCAATACGTTTCACTAACGAACATGTTACAGAGCTGTGACTTACTTTCACTTTGAACTCGGTGGAAAATGCATATAAAATAATGCCTTTAAAATTACAATATTCCAGCCATTTAATTGTAAATACCCATTAGAACACATCAAGACCTGAATTCAGCTGTTTGAGCGAATTTTTTGAAAACCCTAAGCATTTCCTTCACCGAGTACAGATTGCTTTCAACGAGTTATACATGGAGACGAACGACATAATTTGCACGAGTTAGAACGCATTTAAAATTACAATATTGCAGCGATTTAATTCAGTCCACCCATTAGAAAATATCAACAGCTAAATGCAGTTGTTTGTGAGCATTTTGTTTTCATACAGAGAGCGATGTGTTCAGCAGTGTGTTAGACATGAGCTCCGAGATGTCCGACTGACAATTATACATGACTGCACGTCTTTTAAAGGCATTTAAATACAAACACTCCAGCGATTCAACACAATAAATATAGAAGAATATTTTAAAGACCTACATTGAGTGCAAATGACTTTTTTCACAGGCTTAACTAACTAACATTGAATGCACTGCTCAGTCTTCATCTGCATCATCAAAGACATAATTTGCACGTCTTTTAAAGGTATTTAAATACAAACACTCCAGCGATTAAACACAATAATAGTAGAGTAATATATTCCACAGCTTAAATGCTTGCTTATTAATGCTTTTAGGCTCAACCGCACAGCAACGCTTTCAAGCACGCGCTGCACACTTGTTGTATGGCAAGCTGTTTTAACCTAAAATACACATAAATCCTCTATGGCAAGCTGTTTAGCCTAAAATATACTAAGCATTTCTTATCGTAATAGCATTTTTACTAGCAACAATTCAATCAGAGAGCTCTAAGTGTTCTGGGCTGGCCCTTTTGCCCGAAGGCTGCCCAATTTGGCTCTCCAAGCCAACATTTAAAGTTTGTCATCGAACTTTAGCTTCTAGTTATTATTATATTTTATTATTCTTATGAGCTAAAGAAATTTCTGACACCTACTCCTCCGAGGCCTTTGAAGCCACAAGGCCCAAACTTGGCAGAGACCTGGGCCCTGGTCCCGAAAGAGTTGCTATATCTATTTGGACTGATCAGATGTACAGTTGATTTATTATTAATTTTTGAATATGACAAATTTCCCAATGAATTACATGGGCTGAGAAAAAATGCGCCCTCTAACAGTAATACCTCTCGACTGAAGAGGCGGGATTCAAACCTCTTACTTACAGTCACTCTGAAAACGGTGGAAATACAAATAAATACCGCCTTAAAAATTTTAATATTACAGCGATTTAACTCTAAATACCCATTAGAACATATCAACAGCTAAATTCAGTGGTTTGTGAGTAGTTGTTGTAAAAGAAAAGCTCGCACCCTTCAGCGCTTATACAAGCCGTCAGCATGTACTCTCTCTGTATGTGCTCATAAACAACATAATTTGCACGAATTAGAACGCCTTTAAAATTAATATATTTCAGCGATTTATTTGTAAATACCCATTAGAACACATCAACAATCTGCCTTTTGTGATCTGTTTTATTTCAAACTTAAAGCACTGTCTTCAGCAAATGTGTTATACAGATCTGGCCATTAAAAATGCGTCTATTTTCACGCGGCAGCCTGCAATTCGGCACGCGTGGGCACGCGTCCTGCCGCAGCGGCTTTTTTAGATTTTTTTACAACGTTGTTGCACTTCATATAATATCCACCAGGTGGCGCAAGGAACAACATTCTGTAGCCAAACACCATGGCCAGCTCTAGGGGGCGTTGGTCACAAATACCAGTACAATAGTTCAATGATTCCTCTTTCCTGAAATTATGGTTCAAACCAATAGCAAAAAGATAGCCTATTCATAAGCAGGTGCAGTTGTATTGTTATTTTGTTTTCTTTCTTTGTTTTCCTGACGAACATTTATTAGACTGCATCGGAAACAGAAATGTTAATTTCGGTTATTTTATTTCTCCAACCGACAACTGACGTAAACCGCTAAATTCGTTTTCAGGGATTAATTATACACAAGCAAGAAGCAGCATAAACATCAGAACCTCACGCGCAGAGCTTATGCACAGAGAAAAACCCAATAAACCTATATATAATAATAAATAAAATAGGCCCACATAAGAAATATATGTTTTTCTTTTCTGAATGAATAATAATTTAACAAATTAATAAGTAGCAAGCCTATATGCAGAATTTTAGGCAATTTCTGTGATGCGCCCTTAAACCAGCATCTTGTTTCCAATTTTTTTTTTTTACAAATAGCCTACACGTTTTTTTTTTTAATTTTTTTTTATTTTTATTGTGATTGTACACAAATAACATAAATATGTAAAATATCATAGTTTTAAGCAATGCCGTACTCTTGAACGAGTATTGTAAGCTGTATCCACTTTATTAAGGGGAAAAAAATCAAGTGATCCTGACGGCGCCGCGGGCAGTTAAATTACTCGACAACTTTCACCTTCAGAATAAAATACATTAGGCTATATATTTCAGCGTTTTAAAGCAACATCAAATTAAGATATGCATGTTTAAGAGGTAGTTCGTCTTTTTCTTTTTCTAAGATACACAATTTTAGATACACTGACAATTAATTTGAGTAGAGACAGATAGAAATGGGAAGGATAAATATAAACTACAGTATTTTTGCGATTTTGGTGCTTAGAAATTTATTCTAAGCGGGCCGCGGGCGAATAATATAGTTAATATAGCGCAGAGCGGGTGGATGCGGAATAAAACCTCGTGGAAGCGGGACTGGAAAAGCACTTTGTTATATCCTATAGACTATTTAGATACTTCATCATCAAGCAAAAATTTATTCATAAGCAGGAGCAGTTTTATTATTATTTTCTTTTATTTTTTTCCTGTTGAACTTTTATTAGACTGCATTGAAAATAGAAATGTTAATTTCTGTTTTTTTTTTTTTTTTCCAAACGACAACCGACGCGTTTAGTTATTATTAACGACAAGATTGTGTTAAATTACATTTAAATTGAAACGTGGCTGTGACACATTAATAACAGTTAAATTCGTTTTGAGGGGTTAATTGTACACAAGCAAAAAGCAGCATAAACATCAGAACATCACGCGCAGATCTTATGCACAGAGAAAACCAAAAAAAGCTGTATGTAAAATAAATAAAAATGCCCAAATGCGAAATATAAATTTCTTAATGAATAATAATTTAACAAAACGAAATAAAATAAAATTAATAAGTAGCAAGCCTATATGCAGAATTGTAGGCAATTTCTGTGACGCGCCCTTGAACCAGCATCTTGTTTACATTTTTTTTTTTTTTTACAAATAGCATACACATCTGTTTTTTCGTTGTGATTGTACACAAATAACAGAAATATGTAAAATAGCATAGTTTTGAGCAATCCCTTACTCTTGAACGAGTATTGTAAGCTGTATCCACTTAATTAAAAGGGGGAAAAAAAACGTGATCCTGACGGCGCCGCAGGCAGTTAAATAACTGGACCACTTTCACCTTCAGAATAAAATACATTATATATTTCAACGTTTTAAAGCAACATCAAATTAAGATATGCATGTTTAAGAGGTAGTTCCTCTTTTTCTTTTTCTAAGATACACAATTTTAGATACACTGACAATTAATTTGAGTAGAGAGGAATAGAAATGGAGAGGATAAATATAAACTACAGTTTTTATAGAGTTAAAAATTAATTAATTTATTTATTAGTATTATTACTATTATTATTTTGATTTGTTTCTGCGATTTTGGTGCTTAGAAATTTATTCTAAATGGGCAGCGGGCGAATAATATAGTTAATATAGCGGGAGCGGGTGGATGCGGAATAAAACCTTGTGGAATCGGGACTGGAAAAGCACTTTATTGTTATATCCTGTAGACTATACTTCATCAAGCATGGGCGTCGGAAGCAAAATAAATGTGGGTGGGTCCTCCCCCAGAAAAATAAATACTTTAGTATATGCCATTTTCTGTAGTCTGGTGCCTTTTATTTAATGTTTTTACACAATGCAAATACTCCATATTTACAAATATTACAAAAGACGGCTATACTGCAACATTTTCAGTGGCGTAAGTGATAATACGAGTAACATATCGTTTTTGACGCGGGAGACCCGAGTTCGCATCCGCCTTTTGGTGAAATCATTTTCGAAATCGTCTCCCTTTTCACTTATATCATATCGGAAAGGCATTTGTTTATTAGTTAATTAATGAAATAATTGAAAAGTTGAAATAAAGTATCAACTAGGGTTAGGTCACCTACCGTAAGTGTATCTGAGCACTATACTGTACTTTTAGGAGTGTTAATAATTAATTTTATTATTATTATTGTTATTATTATTATTATTATTATTGTTGTCTTTAGATTGTTCTTACATTTTGATGCCGTACATTATTATGACGCACTGCCCATGCAGTTTTTTTTTCTTTTTTCTTAAAAACTAATTGAAGTGAAAGGGAAGAAACCCATGTAGATTTGGCCTAATGTCCATAAATACTATAGCCTAGTATTATATCCTAATATAGAAAATAATTTAGACAAATAAACAGAAGGCTCACTTTTCAAAACAATAAAGCTTTATATGACTGACAACGAATACAACAATTGTTAAGTATCAAAAGTGCTCCAGTGAGTTATGCAATTTTTTTCCACCTTTTTTTCTTTTTCTTTTTTTTTAAGTGGAAAAGTAGTTCTTCTATTTCGGAGAAGTTCATTAAGTCTTTCTCTTAACAGCTTCCAGTCACGAACTGCGGGTTGAATCTCCGACCAACGATCAGTAAAAGTTTTTTTTTTTTTTTTTTTTTTTTCATCTTTAAACAGCTCCGATTTACATCATTTTAGCCTGGAACTAGGCTTAAGTCTGTTCTGGGAAACCAAAGGGAAGTGTATTTTTTTTTTTTTTTCAGTTTTCTGAAAAGTAGCCGTTAATGAGGCATCAGAGTTAAGCGGCATGCAGTATAAAGAGCGAAATGTTTATGAATGGCAGAGTGGGGGTGGGGTGGGGTGTTGAATGCTGTCTGTTGCCTTGTTGTAATCAACATTTGGAGACTTGGGGGTGCTGGGGGCGGATTCCGACTGCATTCAGTTGCATTTCGAATTCAGCATTCAAATGCATGCCAGGGAGAAGGGGAAAGCTTTCCTCACACGCTCCACTTTTTTCAAAACATTAGTGTCCAACCTGACACGCGGGTCAGTGGATAAACAACCCGAACCCGACCGTTTTCAAATAACCCACCCGCAACTCGGACCGCAGAATAAAAAAAATGAATACTGTACCCGACCCGCCTCCTGACCCGTATGTTTAATACTAAAGTGATTAAGCTGTGGAGATGCAGTCTGAAATATCCCGACATCAGAAATCCATTGGTGTACAAGCTAAAAAATAAAATTAAAATAAAACAATGTGTCCTGTTGTAAAGTCGTTGCCGTATTGTTGTGTATGAAGTTCAGATGTTATTATTTTAAGAAATATATATGTTTTAGGATTCTCCTTATTTTTGTTTTAGACATCCATCAATTACGGTGAATAAAAAAAATTCCGCGCTGGTGGAAACAAGACTTTCGCTTCTACTTTTGAGACCGGTGTTCGGACGTTTTTCTAAAAAAAAAATAAGAATTCAAAATTCAAAATTTATTGTCATAAAAACAGAAGGTGAATATAATTCAAAAATGTTAAGTATTTGCTGATTAAAGAAAACATGAAGGATGCTGCTTAATATTTGGCTTTTACGTGAACTTTAAAGCATATCCCTCATTCCATTTGTTTTCTTTGTTTTGTAATCTTTATATTATTTTCGTGAAATGTATTTTTGCTCAACATGCATTTCTCGTGGCCACGAGTTTAATGAATAAACCAACCTGCGTGACATTAGTAACCCAGAATTATTTGAGATATTTCGTTTTGAGTTAAGAAATTGTTTGCCTATATTAATTGTTATAGAAATTAATACAATATTAAATAATTATACAGGCGATGCTGTATATGCTAATGCTGTCTGTGCGCAATGTAGACAGCTTTCACAAGTGTTTACATGTATTACATGTTGGCCTACTTCAAATTAAATAGCCCTGCAAGAAACATTTCATGCATCCCACAATCTTGTCCATTGACTGACCTTCTTTTTTCCCATTATATTTGTATTATTCGTTTGTATTCGTTATTTTTTCCTTCATTTTGATCTCGTTACATAACATTCTGAATGTAAATGATACTGTAAAGGTGCTATGACTGGGGTTTTTACTGGAATGCAGTTTAAAGGTTAAATTTAACATATATTGTATTTTATTTAGTCTAACTAATAGACAAATAACTGAAGAGTGAATCATTCACGTAGTTTCATTTGTAAATGAAAACATCATGTATCGTCACACACGGGGATAAATACAATCAAAAAGTCAAAACGTAATTGGCATAATTGTCAGGCGTTAAAAATAAATAGCCCTAACCAGGTATTGAAATAATAATAACCTATAATAAGAATAAATAATAAGTGATTTAGAGCAATCTACTTTTTTCTTTATTGTGAATCGCTTAACCTAAATAACTTTATATATGCTATTTGGCATATATTTAGCAAATATTGTGAACTACAATTATGCCAATAAAGTTTTGACTTTATGATTGTATTAATGCCCGTGTGTGACCATACGATTTACAAATGGAACGTGAATGATTCATTCGACAATGAAACACTATATAGGTTATAATTAGACTAAAAATGAATATATGCCATATAGTATAATCAAAGCTTTCATGGCATGTCAGCATTTATCATTTAGATTCGGAATGTTAAGAGATCGAAATTAAGGGGGACATACTGAATATAAACGAATAATACATTTATTACAGAAAAAAAGGATCAATTAATGGATAAGACTTAAGGATGCATAAAATGTTTCTTGCAGGGCTATTTAATTTGAAGTACTTATATGTAATAAATTCTTAATAAACTTTTGAATGCTGTCTACATCGCGCACAGACATTCGCATATACAGCATTGCCTATTGTTAATATATAACTTAATATTGCATTAATTTCTATAACAATTAATAAAAACATTTCTTAACTCAAAATAAAAAATATTAATAAACCTATCTCTGATAATCCTGGGTTATGGTTACGCAGGTTTGTTTATGCATTAAACATAAGGATGTCGTTACCTTGACAAAATAATCTTGTGGCCATGACATAATATGACATTCCCAGGAATTAATATCTCGTGGCAATGACAAAAAGTAATATGACGTTCCTACGAATTTGTGTGGCCACGACAAACATAAGTGAACCGAAGGTGTCCCCTCCAGGTTACCGTACCTTTTAGTTTGCAGCAATGTTTTCAGCCTGCTCCAGTCCAGTGCGTTACATGACTGCCCCCTACTGATCATGTCTTTCCTATGTCATTGTATTTTCCGTGTTCCTTTGGAATACACCGGCGTCACGCGAGACCACTTTACTTCCCGCGCGCATTTTAAATGGCCAGATCTGTACAGACGAGCTTTCAAGGCTCGGAACTTACCCGACTAGAGAATATATTATACATGATTATACGTACATGAGTGCACGTCTTTTAAAAGCATTTAAACAAAAACACTCTAGCGATCCAACACAATAAATATAGAAGAATATTTTAAAGAACAACATTAGCTGCAAATGAGCTATTCAGTATGTTTCACTAACGAACATGTTACCGAGCTGTGACCTATACTTTCACTTTGACTTCGGTGGAAAATGCATATAAATAACGCCTTTAAAATTACAATATTCCAGCCATTTAATTGTAAATACCCATTAGAATACATCAAGACCTGAATTCAGCTGTTTGAGCGAATTTATTGAAACTCCAAAGCATTTCCTTCACCGCATACAGGTTGCCTTCAACGAGTATACATGGAGACGAACGACATAATTTGCACGAATTTGACCGCCTTTAAAATTACAATATTGCAGCGATTTAATTCAGTCCACCCATTAGAACATATCAACAGCTAAATGCAGTTGTTTGTGAGTTTTTTTTTTTCATACAGAGAGCGATGTGTTCAGCAGTGTGTTAAGACATGAGCTCCGAGATGTCCGTCTGAGAATTATACATGACTGCACGTCTTTTAAAGGCATGTAAATACAAACACTCCAGCGATTGCACACAATAAATATAGAAGAATATTTTAAAGAACTGCATTGGGTGCAAATGACTTTTTTCATAGGCTTAACTAACTAACAGGAGATGCACGGCTGCATTTATGTGTCAGTTAACAAAGACATCATTTGCACGTCTTTTAAAGGTATTTTAATACAAACACTCCAGCGATTCCACACAATAAATATAGAAGAATATTTTAAAGACCTACATTGAGTGCAAATGACTTTTTTCACAGGCTTAACTAACTAACATTGAATGCACTGCTCAGTCTTCGTCTGCATCAAAGACATCATTTGCACGTCTTTTAAATGTATTTAAATACAAACACTCCAGCGATTTAACACAATAATAGTAGAGTAATATATTACACAGCTTAAATGCTTGCTTATTTCTGCTTTTAGGCTCAACCGCACAGCAACGCGTCATGGCTTTCAAGCAGCCGCTGCACACTTGTTGTATGGCAAGCCGTTTTAACCTAAAATACACATAAATCCTCTATGGCAAGCTGTTTTAGCCTAAAATATACTAAGTATTACTTTTCGTGATAGCATTTTTACTAGCAATAATTCAATCAGAGAGCTCTAAGTGTTCTGGGCTGGCCCTTTTGCCCGAAGGCTGCCCGGTTTGCTTCTCCAAGCCAACATTTAAAGTTTGTCATCGAACTTTAGCTTCTAGTTATATTTTATTATTCTTATGACCTAAAGGAATTTCTGACAGCTACTCCTCCGAGGCCTTTGAAGCCACAAGGCCCAAACTTGGCAGAGACCTGGGCCCTTGTCCCGAAAGAGTTGCTATATCTATTTGGACTGATCAGATGTACAGTTGATTTATTATTAATTTTTGAATATGACAAATTTCCCAATGAATTACATGGGCTGAGAAAAAATGCGCCCTCTAACAGTAATACCTCTCGACTGAAGAGGCGGGACTCAAACCTCTTACTTACAGTCACTCTGAAAACGGTGGAAATACAAATAAATACCACCTTAAAAATGTAAATATTACAGCGATTTAACTCTAAATACCCATTAGAACATATCAACAGCTAAATTCAGTGGTTTGTGAGTAGTTCTTGTAAAAGAAAAGATCGCACCCTTCAGCACTTATACAAGCCGTAAGCACTAGGCTTCTCTCTCTCTCGACATGTGCTCACAAACAACATAAATTGCACGAATTAGAACGCCTTTAAAATAAATATATTTCAGCGATTTGTTTGTAAATACCCATTAGAACACATCAACAAATCAGCCTTTTGTGATCTGTTTTATTTCAAAGTTAAAGCACTGTCTTCAGCAAATGTGTTATACAGACAAGCTTTCACGGATCGGAGCTAACCTGACTGAGAATTATACATGACTGCACGTCTTTTAAAAGCATTTAAATAAAAACACTCCAGCGATCCAACACAATAAATATACAAGAATATTTTAAAGAACTACATTAGCTGCAAATGAGCTGTTCAATAGGTTTCACTAACGAACATGTTACCGAGCTGAGACTTACTTTCACTTTGATTTCGGTGGAAAATGCATATAAATAACGCCTTTAAAATTACAATACTCCAGCCATTTAATTGTAAATACCCATTAGAAACACATCAAGACCTGAATTCAGCTGTTTGAGCGAATTTATTGAAACCCCTAAGCATTTCCTTCACCGCGTACAGATTGCTTTCAACGAGTTTACATGGAGACGAACGACATAATTTGCACAAATTTGACCGCCTTTAAAATTATAATATTGCAGCGATTTAATTCAGTCCACCCATTACAAAATATCAACAGCTAAATGCAGTTGTTTGTGACTATTTTTTTTTTTCATACAGAAAGCGCTGCATTCAGCAGTGTGTTAGACATGATGAGCTCCGAGATGTCCGACTGAGAATTATACATGACTGCACGTCTTTTAAAGGCATTTAAATAAAAATACTCTAGCGATTCAACACAATAAATATAGAAGAATATTTTAAAGACCTGCATTGGGTGAAAATGACGTTTTTCATAGGCTTAACTAACATGAGATGCACGGCTGCATTTATGTGTCTGTTAACAAAGACATCATTTGCACGTCTTTTAAAGGTATTTTAATACAAACACTCCAGCGATTCAACACAATAATAGTTCAGTCATATAATAACAAGTTTAAATGCTTGCTTATTTCTGCTTTTCGGCTCAACCGCACGGCAACGCGACGCAGCTTTGAAGCAGGCGCTCATCACTTATTCCAGTATGGCAAGCCGTTTTAACCTAAAATACACATATTAATCCACTATGGTGTTCTGGGCTGGCCCTTTTACCCGAAGGCTGCCCGGTTTGCTTCTCCAAGCCAACATTTAAAGTTTGTCATCGAACTTTAGCTTCTAGTTATGTTGGCTTGGAGAAGCCAACATATTGTTATGCTATTTAAACTTATTATTATTATTATTATTATTATTAAACTTCTTCTGAGACTAAAATTCTATACGCTACTCCTCCTACAGCTTTAAGGCTAAAAGCCCCAAACTCGGCGGAGCCCTGGGCCCTGGTCACGAAAGTGTTGCTATATCTTTTTGGAATGATCAGACTTACAGTTGATTTAATATTAATTTTTTTACATGAAAAATTTCTATAGGATTTCAATGGGCTGAGAAAAAATGCGCTATCTAGAGGCGCAATACCTCTCCACTGAAGAGGCGGGACTCAAACCTCTTACTTACAGTCACTCTGAAATCGGTGGAAATACAAATAAATACCGCTTTTTAAAATTTAAATATTACAGCGATTTAACTCTAAATACCCATTACAACACATCAACAGCTAAATTCAGTGGTTTGTGAGCATTTTGTTTTTTCATACAGAGAGCGCTGCGTTCAGCAGTGTGTTAGACATGAGCTCCGAGATGTCCGACTGAGAATTATACATGACTGCACGTCTTTTAAAGGCATTTAAATAAAAACACTCCAGCGATTCAACACAATAAATATAGAAGAATATTTTAAAGACCTGCATTGGGTGCAAATGACGTTTTTCATAGGCTTAACTAACTATGAGATGCACGGCTGCATTTATGTGTCTGTTAACAAAGACATCATTTGCACGTCTTTTAAAGGTATTTTAATACAAACACTCCAGCGATCCAACACAATAATAGTAGAGTAATATATTACACAGCTTAAATGCTTGCTTATTTCTGCTTTTCGGCTCAACCGCACGGCAACGCAACGCGGCTTTGAAGCAGGCGCTCATCACTTCTTCCAGTATGGCAAGCCGTTTTAACCTAAAATACACATATTAATCCACTATGGTGTTCTGGGCTGGCCCTTTTGCCCGAAGGCTGCCCGGTTTGCTTCTCCAAGCCAACATTTAAAGTTTGTCATCGAACTTTAGCTTCTAGTTATTATTATTATTATTCTTATGAGCTACAGAAATTTCTGACAGCTACTCCTCCGAATATGACAAATTTCCCAATGAATTACATGGGCTGAGAAAAAATGCGCCCTCTAACAGTAATACCTCTCGACTAAAGAGGCGGGACTCAAACCTCTTACTTACAGTCACTCTGAAATCGGTGGAAATACAAATAAATACCGCCTTAAAAATGTAAATATTACAGCGATTTAACTCTAAAAACCCATTAGAACATATCAACAGCTAAGTTCAGTGGTTTGTGAGTAGTTCTTGTAAAAGAAAAGCTCGCACCCTTCAGCGAGTATACAAGCCGTCAGCACGAACTCTCTCCGTATGTGCTCATAAACAACATAACTTGCACGAATTAGAACGCCTTTAAAATTAATATATTTCAGCGATTTATTTGTAAATACCCATTAGAACACATCAACAAATCAGCCTTTTGTGATCTGTTTTATTTCAAAGTTAAAGCACTGTCTTCAGCAAATGTGTTATACAGACGAGCTTTCACGGCTCGGAGCTAACTTACCCGACTGAGAATTAAACATGACTGCACGTCTTTTAAAAGCATTTAAATAAAAACACTCCAGCGATCCAACACAATCAATATACAAGAATATTTCAAAGAACTACATTAGCTGCAAATGAGCTTTTCAATACGTTTCACTAACGAACATGTTACCGAGCTGTGACTTACTTTCACTTTGAATTTGGTGGAAAATGCATATAAATAATGCCTTTAAAATTACAATATTCCAGCCATTTAATTGTAAATACCCATTAGAACACATCAAGACCTGAATTCAGCTGTTTGAGCGAATTTATTGAAAACCCTAAGCATTTCCTTCACCGCATACAGATTGCTTTCAACGAGTATACATGGAGACGAACGACATAATTTGCACGAATTAGAACGCCTTTAAAATTACAATATTGCAGCGATTTAATTCAGTCCACCCATTAGAAAATATCAACAGCTAAATGCAGTTGTTTGTGAGCATTTTGTTTTCAGAGAGCGCTGCGTTCAGCAGTGTGTTAGACATGAGCTCCGAGATGTCTGTCTGAGAATTATACATGACTGCACGTCTTTTAAAGGCATTTAAATAAAAACACTCCAGCGATTCAACACAATAAATATAGAAGAATATTTTTAAAGACCTGCATTGGGTGCAAATTACGTTTTTCATAGGCTTAACTTTAACATGAGATGCAAGGCTGCATTTATGTGTCTGTTAACAAAGACATCATTTGCACGTCTTTTAAAGGTATTTTAATACAAACACTCCAGCGATTAAACACAATAATATTTCAGTCATATAATAAAAAGTTTAAATGCTTGCTTATTTCTGCTTTTCGGCTCAACCGCACGGCAACGCGACGCGGCTTTGAAGCAGGCGCTCATCAATTATTCCAGTATGGCAAGCCGTTTTAACCTAAAATACACATATTAATCCACTATGGTGTTCTGGGCTGGCCCTTTTGCCCGAAGGCTGCCCAATTTGGCTCTCCAAGCCAACATTTAAAGTTTGTAATCGAACTTTAGCTTCTAGTTAAGTTGGCTTGAGAGAGCCAACTTACTGATATTCTATTTAAACTTATTATTATTATTAAGTTGGCTTGAGAGAGCCAACTTACTGATATTCTATTTAAACTTATTCTTATTTTTATTATTCTTCTTCTTCCTATATAAAATTTCTGACTGCTACTCCTCCTAGAGCTTTAACTCTACAAACTCCAAACTCAGCCCAGATCTTCAGACTGGTCTAACTCGATATGCTATATCTTTTCTAACTGATCGGACTTACGGTTTTCCTAAAAATCCCGATTAAACCTGGGAAAAAAATCTCATTGACTTACATTGATGGAATGTTCAACTCCAACTGTCAAAATTCAAATTTAAACTGCCAGAATCCTTTGAGACTCAATCAAGCTTCCCTTCTATGTACTATATTTCTAATCCATTCAAACTCATTCAAACTCATCTATCTTTCTAAGTCATGCTAACAATATGCTAATCATGCTAAAATCATGTTAGTGACTTGCTAGTCATCCTAAAATCATGCTAGTAACTTGCTAGTCATGCTAGAATCATGCTAGAGACTTGCTAGTCATACTAGAATCATGCTAGTGACTTGCTAGTCATGCTAAAATCATGCTAGAGACTTGCTAGTCATACTAGAATCATGCTAGTGACTTGCTAGTCTTGCTAAAATCATGCTAGTGACTTGCTAGTCATGCTAAAATCATGTTAGTGACATGCTAGCGACTTGCTAGTCATGTTAAAATCATGCTAGTGACTTGCTAGTCATGTTAAAATCATGCTAGTGACATGCTAGTCATGCTAAAATAATGCTAGTAACTTGCTAGTCATGCTAGAATCATGCTAGTGACTTGCTAGTCATGCTAGGATCATGCTTGTAACTTGCTAGTCATGCTAAAATCATGCTAACGACTTGCTAGTCATGCTGAAATCTTGCTAGCGACTTGGTAGTCATGCTAAAATCATGCTAGCGACTTGCTAGTCATGCTAAAATCTTGCTAGCGACTTGCTAGTCATGCTAAAATCATGCTAGCGACTTGCTAATCATGTTAAAATCATGCTAGCGACTTGCTAGTCATGCTAAATTCATGCTAGCAACTAGCTAATCATGCCAGCAACATGCTAGAAACATGCTAGTAACCACCCTGGGTACCCTAGCAACCGCATAGCAACACCTTAGCAACCACCCCGGGTACCATAGCAACTGCATAGCAACACCTTAGCAACCACCCCGGGTACCTTAGCAACCGCATAGCAACACCTTAGCAACCACCTCAGATACCTTAGCAACCGCATAGCAACACCTTAGCAACCACCCAGGGTACCCTAGCAACCGCATAGCAACACCTTAGCAACCACCCCGGGTACCCTAGCAACCGCATAGCAACACCTTAGCAACCACCCCGGGTACCTTAGCAACCGCATAGCAACACCTTAGCAACCACCTCAGATACCTTAGCAACCACATAGCAACACCTTAGCAACCACCCAGGGTACCCTAGCAACCGCATAGCAACATCTTAGCAACCACCCCGGGTACCATAGCAACCACATAGCAACACCTTAGCAACCATCCCGGGTACCTTAGCAACCACATAGCAACACCCTAGCAGCCACCTCGGGTACCTTAGCAACCGCATAGTAACACCTTAGCAACCACCATGGGTACCTTAGCAACCGCATAGCAACACCTTAGCAACCACTCCAGGTACCCTAGCAACACCTTAGCAACCACCCTCAGCACCCTTGCAAACCGCCTAGCAACACCTTAGCAACCACTCTAAGAACCTTAGCATCTAACTTGAAGCTTTTAAAATTACTTTAAACTTCAAACTATTTCAGACTGAAAACCATCAAACTTAAAACTTTTCTATCTATCTATCTATCTATCTATCTATCTATCTATCTATCTATCTATCTATCTATCTATCTATCTATCTATCTATCTATCTATCTATCTATCTATCTATCTATTCAATCTTCAAGCTTTAAAACTGCTGAAAACTTCAAACTATTTCAGACTGAAAACAGTCAAACTTTTACAATTTTACAAACTTTAAAACTATTTTAAACTATATGGTCAGACTTTCTCAAGCCAACTTCAAAGTTTGTCTTGACGAACTTTTTTATCTAGTTATTAAGTTGGCTTGAGAGAGCCAACTTACTGATATTCTATTTAAACTTATTCTTATTCTTCTTCCTTGCCAAAAATTTTCTGACTGCTACTCCTCCTAGAGCTTTAACTCTACAAACTCCAAACTCAGCCCAGATCTTCATACTGGTCTAACTCGAGTTGCTATATCTTTTCTAACTGATCGGACTTACGGTTTTCCTAAAAATGCTGATTAAAATTGGGGAAAATCTAATTGATTTACATTGACGGAATGTTCAAATGAGCCAAGACTTTTCAAACTCCAACTGTCAAAATTCAAATTTAAACTCCCAGAATCCTTTGAGACTCAATCAGGCTTCCCTTCTATCTACTATTTCTAATCCATTCAAACTCATTTGAACTCATCTATCTGTCTGTCTGTCTGTCTGTCTGTCTGTCTGTCTGTCTATCTATCTATCTATAAATCTATATCTATTAATCTGTCTATCTATAAATCTATATCTATAAATCTATATCTATCTATCTATCTATCTATCTATCTATCTATCTATCTATCTATCTATCTATCTATCTATCTATCTATCTATCTATCTATCAATCTGTTTATCTATAAATCTATCTATTAATCTGTCTATAAATCTGTCTATCTTTTAATCTATATCTATTAAACTATCTATCTATTAATCTATCCATCTATTAATCTGTCTATCTATAAATCTATCTATTAATCTATCCATCTATTAATCTGTCTATCTATTAATCTATCCATCTATTAATCTGTCTATCTATAAATCTATCTATCTATAAATCTATCTATTAATCTATCCATCTATTAATCTGTCTATCTATTAATCTATCCATCTATTAATCTGTCTATCTATTAATCTGTCTATCTATAAATCTATCTATCTATTAATCTATCCATCTATTAATCTATCCATCTATAAATCTGTCTATCTATTAATCCATCCATCTATTAATCTGTCTATCTATAAATCTATCTATTAATCTATCCATCTATTAATCTGTCTATCTATAAATCTATATCTATAAATCTATCTATCTATCTATCTATCTATCTATCTATTAATCTGTTTATCTATAAATCTATCTATTAATATGTCTATCTCTCCATCTAAATCATGCTAACAATATGCTAATCATGCTAAAATCATGCTAGTGACTTGCTAGTAATGCTAAAATCATGCTAGCGACTTGCTAGTAATGCTAAAATCATGCTAGCTACTTGCTAGTCATGCTAAAATCATGCTAGCGACTTTGCTAGTCATGCTAAAATCATGCTAGCGACTTGCTAATCATGTTAAAATCATGCTAGCGACTTGCTAGTCTTGCTAAAATCATGTTAGCGACTTGCTAGTAATGCTAAAATCATGCTAGTGACTTGCTAGTAATGCTAAAATCATGCTAACGACTTTGCTAGTCAGGCTAAAATCATGCTAGCGACTTGCTAATCATGTTAAAATCATGCTAGCGACTTGCTAGTCTTGCTAAAATCATGTTAGCGACTTGCTAGTCATGCTAAAATCATGCCAGCAACATGCTAGTAACCACCCTGGGTAACCTAGTAACCGCATAGCAACACCTTAGCAACCACCTCAGGTACCTTAGCAACCGCATAGCAACACCTTAGCAACCACCCTGGGTACCTTAGCAACCACATAGCAACACCTTAGCAACCACCATGGGTACCTTAGCAACCACATAGCAACACCTTAGCAACTACCCCAGGTACCCTAGCAACCGCATAGCAACACCTTAGCAACCACCCCGTGTACCCTAGCAACCGCATAGCAACACCTTAGCAACCACATAGCAACACCTTAGCAACCACCCCGGGTACCTTAGCAACCACATAGCAACACCTTAGCAACCACCCCGTGTACCTTAGCAACCGCATAGCAACACCTTAGCAACCACCCCGGGTACCTTAGCAACCGAATAGCAACACCCTAGCAACCACCCCAGACACCACAGCTATCTATCTATCTATCTATCTATCTATCTATCTATCTATCTATCTATCTATCTATCTATCTATCTATCTATCTATCTATCTTCAATCTTTAAAACTGCTAAAAACTTTAAACTATTTCAGACTGAAACTCATCAAACTTAAAACTTTTTAAACTTTTTAAACTTTTACTACTTTTTAAAGCTTTCAAAACTTCTTTAAACTTGAAGGCAAAGCTTTCTCAAGCCAACTTAAAGTTTGTCTCGACGAACTTTTTTATCTAGTTAAGTTGGCTTGAGAGAGCCAACTTACTGATATTCTATTTAAACTTATTCTTATTATTATTTTTATTATTCTTCTTCTTCCTATATAAAATTTCTGACTGCTACTCCTCCTAGAGCTTTAACTCTACAAACTCCAAACTCAGCCCAGATCTTCAGACTGGTCAGACTCGATATGCTATATCTTTTCTAACTGATCGGACTTACGGTTTTCCTAAAAATCCCGATTAAACCTGGGAAAAAAATCTCATTGACTTACATTGATGGAATGTTCAACTCCAACTGTCAAAATTCAAATTTAAACTGCCAGAATCCTTTGAGACTCAATCAAGCTTCCCTTCTATGTACTATATTTCTAATCCATTCAAACTCATTCAAACTCATCTATCTTTCTAAGTCATGCTAACAATATGTTAATCATGCTAAAATCATGTTAGTGACTTGCTAGTCATCCTAAAATCATGCTAGTAACTTGCTAGTCATGCTAGAATCATGCTAGTGACTTGCTAGTCATGCTAAAATCATGCTAGAGACTTGCTAGTCATACTAGAATCATGCTAGTGACTTGCTAGTCTTGCTAAAACCATGCTAGTGACTTGCTAGTCATGCTAAAATCATGTTAGTGAAATGCTAGCGACTTGCTAGTCATGTTAAAATCATGCTAGTGACTTGCTAGTCATGTTAAAATCATGCTAGTGACATGCTAGTCATGCTAAAATCATGCTAGTAACTTGCTAGTCATGCTAGAATCATGCAAGTGACTTGCTAGTCATGCTAGGATCATGCTTGTAACTTGCTAGTCATGCTAAAATCATGCTAACGACTTGCTAGTCATGCTGAAATCTTGCTAGCGACTTGCTAGTCATGCTAAAATCATGCTAGCGACTTGCTAGTCATGCTAAAATCTTGCTAGCGACTTGCTAGTCATGCTAAAATCATACTAGCGACTTGCTAATCATGTTAAAATCATGCTAGCGACTTGCTAGTCATGCTAAATTCATGCTAGCAACTAGCTAATCATGCCAACAACATGCTAGAAACATGCTAGTAACCACCCTGGGTACCCTAGCAACCGCATAGCAACACCTTAGCAACCACCCCGGGTACCCTAGCAACCACATAGCAACACCTTAGCAACCACCATGGGTACCCTAGCAACCACATAGCAACACCCTAGCAACCACCCCGGGTACCTTAGCAACCGCATAGCAATACCTTAGCAACCACCCTAGGTACCTTAGCAACCACATAGCAACACCTTAGCAACCACTCCGGGTACCTTAGCAACCGCATAGCAACACCTTAGCAACCACCCCAGGTACCCTAGCAACCGCATAGCAACACCTTAGCAACCACCATGGGTACCTTAGCAACCACATAGCAACACCCTAGCAACCACCCCGGGTACCTTAGCAACCGCATAGCAATACCTTAGCAACCACCCTAGGTACCTTAGCAACCACATAGCAACACCTTAGCAACCACCCTAGGTACCTTAGCAACCACATAGCAACACCTTAGCAACCACCCTAGGTACCTTAGCAACCGCATAGCAACACCTTAGCAACCACCATGGGTACCTTAGCAACCACATAGCAACACCCTAGCAACCACACCGGGTACCTTAGCAACCGCATAGCAATACCTTAGCAACCACCCTAGGTACCTTAGCAACCACATAGCAACACCTTAGCAACCACCCTAGGTACCTTAGCAACCACATAGCAACACCTTAGCAACCACCCTAGGTACCTTAGCAACCACATAGCAACACCTTAGCAACCACCCCGGGTACCATAGCAACTGCATAGCAACACCTTAGCAACCACTCCGGGTACCCTAGCAACCGCATAGCAACACCTTAGCAACCACCCTAGGTACCTTAGCAACCACATAGCAACACCTTAGCAACCACCCCAGTTACCATGGAAACTGCATAGCAACACCTTAGCAACCACCATGGGTACCCTAGCAACCGCATAGCAACACCTCAGCAACCACCATGGGTACCCTAGCAACCGCATAGCAACACCCTAGCAACCACCCTGGGTACCTTAGCAACTGGTTAGTCATTCTAGCAAACATGCTAGTCATGCTAGATACATGTTAGAAGCATACTAGCGACTTGCTTTTAAACTTTCAAAACTTTATACTTTTAAACGTTTTAAACTTCTTTAAACTTTTTAAACTTTTAAAACTTCTTTAAACTTTTTAAACTTTAAACTTCTTTAAACTTCTTTAAACTTTTTAAACTACTTTAAACCTTTTTTTTACTTCTTTAAACTTTATTAAACTTTTCAAACTTTTTTTATCTATCTATCTATCTATCTATCTATCTATCTATCTATCTGTTCAATCTTCAAGCTTTAAAACTGCTGAAAACTTCAAACTATTTCAGACTGAAAGTCAAACTTTTAAAACTTTTACAAACTTTAAAAACTATTTTAAACTATCTGGTCAGACTTTCTCAAGCCAACTTCAAAGTTTGTCTTGACGAACTTTTTTATCTAGTTATTATTCTTCTTCCTATCCTAAATTTCTGACTGTATCTCCTCCTAGAGCTTTAACTCTTCAAACTCCAAACTCAGCCCAGATCTTCAGACTGGTCTAACTCGAGTTGCTATATCTTTTCTAACTAATCAGACTTACGGTTTTCCTAAAAATCCCGATTAAAACTGGGATAAAATCTCATTGACTTACATTGACGGAATGTTCAAATGAGCCAAGACTTTTCAAACTCCAACTGTCAAAATTCAAATTTAAACTCCCAGAATCCTTTGAGACTCAATCAAGCTTCCCTTCTATGAACTATATTTCTAATCCATTCAAACTCATTCAAGCTCATCTATCTTTCTAAGTCATGCTAACAGTATGCTAATCATGCTCAAATCATGCTAGCAACTTGCTAGTCATGCTAAAATCATGCTAGCGACTTGCTAGTCATGCTAAAATCATGCTAGCGACTTGCTAGTCATGCTAAAATCATGCTAGTAACTTGCTAGTCGTGCTAGGATCATGCTAGTAACTTGCTAGTCATGCTAGTATCATCCTAAAATCATGCTAGCGACTTGCTAGTCATGCTAAAATCATGCTAGCGACTTGCTAGTCATGCTAAAATCATGCTAGTAACTTGCTAGTCATGCTCGAATCATGCTAGTGACTTGCTAGTCGTGCTAAGATCATGCTAGTAACTTGCTAGTCATGCTAGTATCATCCTAAATTCATGCTAGCGACTTGCTAGTCATGCTAAAATCATGCTAGCGACTTGCTATATATGTTAAAATCATGCTAGTGACTTGCTAGTCATGCTAGTGACTTCCTAGTCATGCTAGAATCGTGCTAGTGACTTGCTAGTCATGCTAGAATCGTGCTAGTGACATGCTAGTCATGCTAAAATCATGCTAGTGACATGCTTGTCATGCTAGTAATCATGCTAGTGACTTGCTAGTCATGCTAGAATCGTGCTAGTGACTTGCTAGTCATGCTAGAATCATGCTAGTGACATGCTAGTCATGCTAAAATCATGCTAGTGACTTGCTAGTCATGCTAGAATTGTGCTAGTGACTTGCTAGTCATGCTAAAATCATGCTAGTGACATGCTAGTCATGCTAGTAGTCATGTTAGAATCATGCTAGTGACTTGCTAGTCATGCTAGAATCATGCTAGTGACTTGCTAGTCATGCTAAAATCATGCTAGCGACTTGCTAATCATGCTAAAATCATGCTAGCGTCTTTGCTATTCATGCTAAAATCATGCTAGCGACTTGCTAGTCATGCTAAAATCATGCTAGCGACTTGCTAATCATGCTAAAATCGTGCTAGCGACTTGCTAGTCATGCTAAAACCATGCTAGCAACATGCTAGAAACATGCTAGTAAACACCCTGGGTACCCTAGTAACCACATAGCAACACCCAAGCAACCACCACAGGCACCATAGCAACCGCATAGCAACACCGTAGCAACCACCCCAGGCATCATAGCAACCGCATAGCAACACCCTGGCAACCACCACAGGCACCATAGCAACTGCATAGCAACACCTTAGCAACCACCCCGAGTACCTTAGCAACCGCATAGCAACACCCTAGCAACAATCCCAGGCACCATAGCAACCGCATAGCAACACCTTAGCAACCACCCCGAGTACCTTAGCAACCGCATAGCAACACCCTAGCAACCAACCCAGGCACCATAGCAACCTCATAGCAACACCTTAGCAACCACCCCGGGTACCATAGCAACCACATAGCAACCACCCAGGGTACCTTAGCAACCACATAGCAACACCCTAGCAACCACCCCGGGTACCTTAGCAACACCTTAGCAACCACCCCAGGTACCTTAGCAACCACATAGCAACACCTTAGCAACCACATAGCAACACCCTAGCAACCACCTCGGGTACCTTAGCAACCACATAGTAACACCTTAGCAACCACCATGGGTACCTTAGCAACCGCATAGCAACACCTTAGCAACCACCCCAGGTACCCTAGCAACACCTTAGCAACCACCCTTAGCACCCTTGCAACCGCCTAGCAACACCTTAGCAACCACTCTAAGAACCTTAGCATCTAACTTGAAGCTTTTAAAATTACTTTAAACTTCAAACTATTTCAGACTGAAAACCATCAAACTTAAAACTTTTCTATCTATCTATCTATCTATCTATCTATCTATCTATCTATCTATCTATCTATCTATCTATCTATCTATCTATCTATCTATCTATCTATCTATCTATCTTCAAGCTTAA
>NW_027394379.1:0-50000 GCF_049309525.1 Garra rufa | reverse complement strand
CGTGGCGTCCAAAATGGAGATTGATCTACAGAGAACGGTCCAAGAAATGCAAAAAAATACAGTTGAGGTCAAAAGTTTACATACACCTTGGAGAATCAGCACAACGTTAATTGATTTTTCAAATTATTTTAGTACTGACCCGAATAAGTTATTTCAAGAGAAAATGTTAGTTGAATTTATAAAAATGGCCCTGTTCAAAAGTTAACATACACTGGATTCTTATTACTGTGCTGTTACCTGAATTATCCCACAAATACTTTGGTGTTTTAGCATTTTTGTGTATTTGAAACCTTTCCAACAATGACTGTGATGATTTTGAGATCCATCTATGCAACTATTACAGAAAGTTCAAATGCTTAAAGATGCTCCAAAAGGAAAAACAATGCATTAAGAGTCGGGGCAGAGGTATAGTGGAGGGTATACGCAGTAATTCTTAAATGAAGCGTATACCTACTTCTCCAGTCATCACTACACCATTGGTCAGGGGTGTAAACTTTTGAACAGAATGAAGATGGGTACATTTTTCTTATTTTGCCTAAATATTGTTTTTGTTTTTTTCATTTAATACTGCCCTTCAGAAGCGACAGAAGATACTTGCATGTTTCCTAGAAGACATAATAAGTTCAGTTTACCCTGATCTACAAATTCATACAGTCTCAAAATCATTCAGTAATTGTTGGAAAGGGTTTGTGGGACCTAAAGTATTTTTCTGAAGAACAGCGGGCAGTTAAACTGTTCAGGAAAAACAAGGGACTCATGAGCAACTATCACTAAAAAAAAACAAAAAAAAACAGCTGTGGATCATTCAGGTAACAACACAGTATTAAGAATCAAGTGTATGTAAACTTTTGAACAGGGTCATTTTTATAAATTCAACCATAATTTTCTCTTGTGGACTATATGTAAATGTCTTTTATGTGAAATATCTTATTCAGGTCAGTACAAAACAAAAAAATAACATGCATTTTGTATGATCTGCAAGGTGTATGTAAACAATTTAGAAATCAGCCCAGGACATGTCTGGAGAAAAAGAGGACACGTTGTCACTCTAGTGAAGTCACAACAATTTAGATGATCATGAATTTAAAATCTGTGAAGTAACCAGAAAACACAATATTCCTACTAGAGTACCCACCCTCCATTTTGTGTAATCGCTCAAGGAATTTGGACCATATTTGATTTGTGTGCAGGCAGCATTAACAAATCGCTTCTCAACAGCAGCCAGACTTTGTGCCGTAAAGGGATCAGGGAGACTGAAGCTTCGCTCCCACACACCAATCACCTAAAGGTTACCAAAAAAGCACATTTAAGAAATATTGCATAAACAAACTGTTTTCATTGTGGTCAATGCTTGAAGAGTCAGTTCTCACCCTCTTCCTGAGGATCTCGGTGCTGCCGTGGCGAATATGATGGGCCGTCGAGCTGATATCCTTCCCATTGAACATCCTCAGCTTAGGTAACAGGAAGATCACTTTGTGTTCATCATTGACCTAAAAAACACATTAACAAAACATAGTCAGAACAAGATCCACTGTGTATTTAAAAATGTGAGGGCTGAATTTCAAAGCATGATTCTCACTGTAAGGTAAAGATTGTCCTCTAGTCTAAGTTCCTCTATGTTTCTCAGGGCTTCCATTGAAACTACATCCTCCATATCGTTGTTTGAGAGGTTAAGGAGCTTCAGGCAGGGCAGACAGAGGCCTTTGGGAATCTCCTGCAGCATGTTCCCTGACAAATCCAACTGCTCCAGACTACACAGTTTAGATAAAAGAGCCACAGGCAGATCTTCGTTCTTCAGACCCATGCGTGAGAGGCTGTAAAGAACAGAGAAGATCATATATTTGAAACTATTCAGATTTTAACTCAATTAAAGTCATCTTTTGTATTCATTAATAAACCATAACACATTCCAGTGTGCCTAGGAAACACAAAAATAACCTTCTTACTTGAGAGTCTTGATCTGTTCCAGCTTGTTTGTCTTTGGAGAGCTTTTCTCCAGCAGTATCTTCTCTGTTATCTTCTCCATGGCTGCACAGTGAAAGTCTGAGTATTGTGTCTAAACAGATCTTATAAAGGTGGGCTGTAATGATAACAGGTTTCAGACATGTAGTAGAACTCCTGCTATTGGTTGTTTAGGTGTCAGAACCACAGTGCATCTGCTTTTGTTATGTAATGATACAGGACAAGTGGCCTATTTACGCCCTATGGGGGCTTTGAACACAGGAGATTGCTGTGAAACTTTTGTAGCGACTAAAGTGAAACATAATTTGCATACTGTAAATACTGGAAAAAGCTAAGTAACGTTAAGCAAATTAAACGTGTGGTTATAATTCGGAAATCAATTTAAAAAAAATCTAAGTTAATAAAAACATAAAGTAAATGTAAACAAAACAGTAAAAAAAGATGTTAAAGCTAATTTGAACGTACAGTAAGGAAGATATTCATACGTTGTGTATATTTTCTTAATAACGAATTTATTAAATGCTTAAGACAACCGACTGCTAAATTCGTATTCGTATGTTATAAAGCATATTCATTGTGCGGTTGCGTTTAGTTTTATTGAATGGAAGTTTTAGAGACAAATTTATTTGGGGTTTAAATCGATTTAGACAACTTACCTCTAATGTACATGCGGGCGAGAGATGTTTAAATATACAGTACTCGGCTCGCAGTCATGTGGGTTAGAACCTCAGATTGTTTTCCCGGGAAAATACAAATGAACTTTGACCGGTTTTGACGTATAGTTTGGTTTTGGCGTCACTATTCCGCCATCTTAAGTGTGGCACTGTAGTCAGAAAATCTGAGGGTGCAGTTATGACTGGGGAAAAATATTTCAATCGCACTTATACATGTAAGCCTCTGGTCCTCAACAGGTGGGCAAATTTTCAAATGGTCCCAGTAAGTTTTAAGTTATTTATGTAGTTATATTAAAATAATATAAGTTAAAATGGTGAAAAAGTAATATGTACCACATTAAAATTACATATTTTGAGGTTTTGTTTCTATTGCAATAGAAGCAGAGGTACATATCAGCTTTGATAAGAGGGTCTTCGAATCTAAAAAGCTTGAGAAACACTGATACCACATCAGAAATATTATAAAAAGTTATCAATTTAATGATTTAATGTAAAGGGCTCAGAAATAATAAGGCATCTTTGCTGAGTCATGAAACCTTCTGGATTACATTATGAATGGCATGGTTTCATAATCATGTTTTTACTAACTCCTTACAATAATAAGACATAAAGCAATTTCAGTTCGCTCTTAATATTTTAGGGAATCATTAAATTATGGATATATTTTTAATGAACAAAGCGACAGTACCAGTCAAAAGTTTTTGAACAGTAAGGTTTTTAATGTTTTGTAAATAAGTCTCTTCTGCTCACCAAGCCTGCATTTATTTGATCCAAAGTACAGCGAAACAGAAAAATGTTGAAAATTATTTACTATTTAAAATAGCTGTTTTCTATTTAAATATATTTTAAACATAATTTATTCATGTGATTTCAAAGCAGAATTTTAGCATCATTACTCCAGTCACATAATCCTTTAGAAACCATTTTAATATTCTGATTTGCTGCTCAAAAACATTTATTATTATTAATTTGAAAACAGCCGAGTAGATTTCTTTTAGGTTTTGTAGAAAATACTTTTTCTAAATGCTTTTAAATTTGTGTTTTGGATATTCTGTGCTTATGAGAAAACAGAATGTTCTGTGCTTATGAAAAAGACAAAGAAGACACTGTAACAGAATCTGTTTAGTAAAATGTGTGTGTAGTTGCGAACTCTCTACATTTATGTCATTTCTGAGAAACCTTTGTTTACAGGCACGTAGGAGAAAAGAAGCCTTGCAACAGTAGCTGTTTGAAGGTTGTTAGACTTTTGGTCACTCTAAGAAGAAGAATGGGGTGGGGGTTGTATTTTCTTTTCTGTGCAGAAGCGATTGGTGAAAACAGGCCCTGATTGGAGGAGGAAGCTGAAAGATGTCAGTAGGAGGGGCCTGCAGAATCAAGAATATAAATGCATATTTTAGATTTGTGAGACATTCTGGACTGCCCAGGTGTCAGATTTGATATTGGCTGTTCCAGAATCCTAAGCTCAGCACTCTTTGACTTTACTATTAAATTGGCTTTAAACTTTAATGCGGACTCGAGCTGTTTTATTTAAAGGGCGAATAAACGAGCTGGGGGGGAAGTAGGTATTCTTAGAATACCGGTAACTTCCAACAGTTTCTTTGATGAATAGAAAGTTCATCAAAGAATCCTGAAAAAATGTACTGTTTTAAATATTGATAATAATAACGATAATAATAAATATTTCTTAAACAGCAAATCGGCATATTACAATGATTTCTGAAGGATCATGTGACACTGAAGACTGATGCCTAAAATGTAGCTTTGATCACAGAAATAAATTACATTTTAAAGTATATTCAAATAGAAAGCAGTTATTTTAAATAGTAAAAATATTTCACAATATTACTGCCTTTGCTGTATCTTCAAGTAAATGCATGCTTGGTAAGCAGAAGAAACTTTAAAATTTTTTTTTTTTAAATATTACTGTTCAAAAATTTTGACTAGTCGTGTAGTTAAATATCATTGGAGCTCATAAGCCTATCATATCCATTATTGATTCACAAAACAACAACACAATATAAAAGAATATCCATTTATTTAAATAAAGAGTTAAAAATAATCATTTTGCAGTTGTGTGCACAGAAAACTGTACATACATTCACATTTCAAAGTAAAGGCAACTTATAAAGGTACACCCTTAAAGCTCAGTGCTATATCTAACAACTCTGAGCCCAGTTTCTCCTGCTCTCCTCCTTGTAGAAACTCCTCAGACAGCTCGCGGAAGGTGCTGCATACTCTGCGCCTTTGAATGTCTTTCCTGTGGATAGCATGTTTCCACCGGTGCCGTGCCTCCCCATAGAGTACAATAAGTGATCTGCGTGATACATGCACAGCCACTTGCACCTCCCCGTCACTCATGTCCCCCCAGCCTTGATCTAAACTCATCGTGAGGACAGTGTCTGAGAGCAGGTTAATGGTGACCAGGTGCTCTCCCCACAGCCAGCTATCATCTAAGTGAGGGTCAATCGCAGAGCCTCTGAAGGGATCGTAGTCTAGGTTGCACTGCTCTACTGGTTTGAAGGAGGCCAACTCAGGTGCTTTTGACATCCTGTCCACCAAGTGGCGGCTGAAAGCAGGCAGGCCAGTGAAGCTTCCCACACGGACACGACGTTTCTTGAAATTCACCTTTGGCCCAAAGTCCTGTGGATATATATACTGTTATTTGGATTACAATAGTAGCCTACTGGTTAACAACTTTATAACCTCACATTAACTGAAAAACTAAATCATTGAAGGTGATTAAAAAGAAAGCAGAAAAAAAAAAAACTTTATTCAAAATGTCTTTTACCTATGGAAGCTTGATAAAAAAAACTAAATGTGACCCTGGACCACAAAACCAGTCATAAGGTTAAATTTTAAAAAAATAGTTATATACATCATATGAAAGCTCAATAAATAAGCTTTCTATTGATGTATGGTTTGTTAGGATAGGACAATATTTGGCCGAGATACATCTATTTGAAAATCTGGAATCTGAGGGTGCAAAAAAATCAAAATGCTGAGAAAATCACCTTTAAAGTTCTTCAAATTAAGTTCTTAACAATGCATATTACAAATCAAAAATTACATTTTGATATATTTATAGTAGGAATTTTACAAAAAATCTTCATGGAACATGATCTTTACTTAATTTCCTAATGATTTTTGGCATAAAAGAAAAATCAATAATTTTGACCCATACAATGTATTTTTGGCTATTGCTACAAATAGACCCCAGCGACTTAAGACTGGTTTTGTGGTCCAGGGTCACAAATAGGTAACTGCAACTTTTTCCCTCACAATTTTGACTTTATCAGAATTATATGAAAGCCTGTTTCCATCACTGAATAATTTTTTTTAAAAGGTTATGGCGACTTTTTTTCTCAGAATTGCGTGGTACAAACTCACAATTGTGAGAATTATGAGATAAAAACTCACAATTTTAACTTTTTTTTTAGAATTGCGTGACAAACTCGAAATTCCAAGTTATAAAGTCAGTATTGTGTTATATAAACTCACAATTACGAGATAAGAAGATTTGAGATAAAAACTTGCAATTTTAACTTTTTTCCTCAGAATTGCATAATATAAATTGTGAGAAAAGTCAGAGTTTTGAGATTAAAACTTGCATTTCTAACTCTTTTCCTCAGAACTGTGTGATATAAACTCACAATTACGAGAAATAAAGTCAGAATTGTGTGATAAAAACTCGCAATTTTAACTTTTTGCTTAGAATTGCGTGACAAACTTATAATTCCAAGTTATAAAGTCAAAATTATGTAATATAAACTCACAATTCTGACTTTTTTTAAATTACAGGATATAAACTCACAATAGCAAAATAAATTCAGAATTGTGGGAAAAAAACTCAGAATTCTAACTTTTCTCAGAATTGTGTGACACAAGTTGCGAGTTATAAAGTCAGAATTTCAAGATATGAATTTACAATTCTAACTTTATTTTAGAATTACAGGATATAAACTCACAATTGCAAAGTTATAAAGTCCAATTTTGAGGAGAAAAAAGACTGATATGTTCTCAGAATTGTTTTATAACCCATGATTCTGACTTAATAGTCGCAATTGTGTTATAAAGTCAGAATTGCATAATATAAATTTTGAGAAAAGTCACAGTTGTGAGTTTATATCTATTTTTTATTTCTCAGAATTGCAAATTTATGTCTGGCAACTGCGAGTTTATATCTAGCAATTCTGACTTTATAACGCACAGTTGCGAATGATTAAGTCAGAATCGTGAATCAGAACAATTGCGAGTTTATTTGACTTAATTATTCAGAATAGCGAGTTTAATCTGAGAAAAAAAATCTGAATTACGAATTTGTATTACACAATTCTGAAGAAAAAAAAAAGGCAGACTTGTGAGAAGTAAACTTGCGATTGTGAGAAAAAAATAGTCACAATTACTTTTTTTTTTTTATTCAGTGCCGGAAACAGGCTTCCATAGAATTATATTGACTCACAATTCAGACTTTTTCACAATTGTGAAAAAACTCCAAATTGTGAAATAGTAATGCAGAATTAATTTAAAATAATAATAAAAAACTGTGAGATATTACCTCAGAATTGTGAGAAAAAGTCACAATCTTTTTAATTATTAAATTGTTTTATTGTTTTATTCTTCATTCACCTGTTTTCGACGGCCTGATTGAGATTCCCTCCAGACATCTTGATCCATTCTGGCAATCAGTTCCCTCTCTTCATCTTCTGACACAAAATTCTCCCACAAAAATATTCCAGGGAACGCAAAGGACTGTTGAGTGCCATTTTCCACTTCTGGGACTGCTGACTTTGATACTGGATCATAGATGAAATCATAATGTATCTGTAACAGAATATAGAATTTTGTTTTTCATATTTACACTTCCAAGATTAGTATTTTTTATTTTATTTTGAAGAAATCAATACTTCTGTAAGAACGTATTAAACCGGTGAAAAGTGACAGTGTAAAGACATTACGTTTAAAATAATCCTTAAAAATGTACCAATGTATCAAATCAATTTGAATAAATTAAATAGAAATAATTTTATTAAATCAAAATTAGAAATTAAAATAGAAAGAGTTATACTTTACTGTTACTGTTTTACTGTAGCCTACATCTGATTAAATAAATGCAGGTTTGGTGAGCATGAGAGAATAATTTCAAAAACAATATTACTGTCAACAGATTTTTGAACGGTAGTGTGTAGCTTATAGCACAATTTTAACAGTCATTGCAGAAAAAGGTCTGTCTGAATTTTACTAAATGAAGAACTGTTTAACTCAGTTGCTGATAGCGATAATGCAACGTCGGCTCATTTTAGCGTAAAAATCAACGTATCAAGACGACCGCTTTTCGAAGTAAAGTTGACGACTCACCAACTCATTCGTCTGTAGTATATGTCGTTTAGACTCCCCAGCCTCACATCTCAGACATGTTCTTATTCCTTTACAACCACAGTTAGAACAATGCATCTCTCCAGCAGCCATCGTTACATTTGTGCATCGTTTTAATGCGTCCCCTTCCAAACAACTGAAGGTCCCAAATAGTTCCTATATTGATATAGCCAACAGCTTCACAGAACCATTATTTTGACAAACCCACGAAACGAGATTTAAATAAACACAATGCACAAAGTTAATGCATTTCATTACAAAAGTCCATTTATTAATAACAAAAAATAATCTACATCACAAATGAGATGGACACTGAAGAGGAAATTATTTCCTTGTACATAAAATTGACACATGATGAAACATTTCCAAAAAATGTTTTTTGAGCATTTCATTACACCAACATTTTTTTTTTTAGAAAATCAATATTGGAGGAGGAACTCCAAAGATCTTAACCTCAATGTTGTTAGAGGCTGCTGAAGATCTCTTATTGTTTACTATGAGAGCTTGTCAACCTCATAATATTTCATGAAAATAAATAAATGGGGGTATGTGGCCCATTATAGACACCTAGTTTAAGTGTGACAATTCAGTCCATTGTGAATTAGTTGTTGTCTTCCAATGGAGTGTGATGGTCTTCATTCTATTCCCTCTTGCTTGTCTTTGATGGCAACCTACAATAAAATAAAAACAAGTTTCATAGGTTGTTTAAATCCCTTATTACAGTTGAAGTCAAACGCTTACATATACCTTGCAGAATCTGCTAAATGTTAATTATTTTCACCAAAGTAAGAGGAAACACACAAAATGCCTGGTATTTTTATTTAATACTGACATGAATAAGATAGTTCACATAAAATACATTTAGTCCCACAAGGGAAAATAATAGCTGAATTCATAAAAATTACCCTGTTCAAAAGTTTACATACACTTGATTCTTAATACTGTGTTGTTACCTGAATGATACACAGCTGTGTTTTGTTTTGGGAGCCCCTATTTGTCATAAACCGTTAAACTGCCTGCTGTTCTTCAGAAAAACCTTTCAGGTCCCACAATTTTTTTGTTTTTTCAGCATTTTTGTGTATTTGAACCCTTTCCAACAATGACTATGATTTTGAGATCCATCATTTCACAATGAGGACAACTGAGGGACTCTTATGCAACTATTACAGAAGGTTCAAACGCTCACTGATGCTTCAGAAGGAAACACAATGCATTAAGAGCTGAGGTGAAAACTTTTTTTGAATATCAGGATAAATGTAACTTATTTTGTCTTCTGGGAAACATGCAAGTCACTTCTGTAGCTTCTAAAGGGCAGTAGGCTAAACACTTTAGGCTAAATATCCTTATTCCGTTCAGAAGTTTACACCCCTGGCTCATAAAGCTTAGTTTTTCCTTCTGAAGCATCAGTGAGCGTTTCAACCTTCAGTAATAGTTCCATAGGAATCCCTCAGTTGTCCTTTGTTGGATCTCAAAATCATACAGTCATTGTTGGAAAGGGTACAAATATACAGATCATGCTGAAAAAACAAACTTTGTGGGACCTGAAGGATTTTTCTGAAGAACAGCAGGCAGTTTAACTGTTCAGGACAAACAAGGGACTCATGAACAACTATCACTTAACACAGTATTAAGAATAAAGTGTATGAAAACTTTTGAACAGGGTCATGTTTATAAATTCAACTATTATTATCTCTTGTAGACTATATGTAAACGTCTCTTATGTGAAATATCTTATTCAGTTCAATAATACAAAAAAACATGCATTTTATATGAATCCTGTTTGACTAATAGTAACAGTGATGCTTGCCTTAGCAAACACCTCTAATAAATCAAATCACCCCTTTCTGAACTGAAACAGACTGCTATGTAGATGTCACATACCCTGAATCGCTCTTCAAGCAGGGACAGTTCACTGATCAAATCAGTGATGGCATTAGTGAAGGCTTCCTGGGGACTGTAGTCAGGTGTCGTCTGAACTCGGATCACTATCTTGTGCTCCAGAGGATGAGGAACCTTATATCCAGCAAACAACACCTGAGGGTCCTTCAGCAGTTGCCTTATAGTAACATGTCAAAGGTTGAATACACATACCAAAAGTGATCACAATGACTCAGACATGTTTGGCCACCAGATGCTTGTGCACTTACGACCGGATGATGTTCCCCAGTGTGTGATCCTCTTTATTCAGCGTAAATAGACATGCATTTGGCACCTTGGTGTCTTTCACTATTGTGATCCTGTGAAAGGAAGTTGAACAGGAATATTAGGTGATTGCCTCCCTTTACAAACAATACAGTGAGGGTTCCATGGTACAATGATGGTAGTAATATAATATAGTACTTTGATATATACACAAGTTTTTTGTTTTTTTTTACACGATATACTAAAAATGTCATGGTACCAAGACCAAAAACGTTTGTGTGTGTGTGCGTGTGTATGGAGAGAGAAATGGAGAGTAAGAACATAAGAAAAATATATTATATCTATATGTGTTTAGTGAACAGCTTAATAAACAAACAAAAAAAGTGAGGCATCCATTTAGACATGTAATGAGTACCAAAGCTAGTCAGACTACTAACGTTAGTTCAGATGTTCTGTTTTACATATGCACTTAGCCAACGAGCTAAACACATTGCAAGCTAACTACTATATTCCAGCTGACTGACTTTGTTTCATTACATGTTTTAGTCAGTTCAGTTAGTATCACTTAAAAGTTAAAACTGCGTTGTACAGCACTTACTTCTTTTCTCCCTCAAATAGCAAAAACGACTCGAATGCTGGTGGCGCGTTCATCCTGTTTGAAAACCAGCAGCGTTGATGCTAATGGACGCACACTGAACTACGCATGCGCACTAAACGGCGTGAAATTGTCGGTTTTTAAGTGCAGTGTTGAGTGAAGATCCATGGAGGGCAGTGATGAGCTGTAACGTAGATGAGAAGACTTACTTATGGAAAATGCTTAAGCGAAATTTATTCAATATTTAAGAGTTTTTAACACGCTGACACAAAGTGTACATCTTATACATTACTTAATTATATTTTATAAGTTTAAATAGTAGAAAAATAAAATTAACTTTGACTTCTCACCGGATTACAATCTTATACTATGGTAAATTAGCCTAGTATTGTTTTAAAAGCTCTAATTATTTATATATTTCTAAATTTGTTTGTACGGTCTACAGTCGTATAAAGATGTTTTTAAAAGTTCGTTACACGTTGTAACAGCTCTATTATTACCATATCATGGAAGAACCCATTCATGCTAAAATTGTTCTTTGTCTAGGCTACCAGTTGAGGCACATTTAAACAACAGGATAAAAAATTGGGGACGCTGCTAAATGATAGAGAAGGACAGGAAAAGGCACAATCTTTTGACAAACTAAAGTTAATAGGTGGCATAGCAAAGAAACATATGAGCACTGTTAATTACGATATTAATCTAATTTTTCTCCTTTCCTGACTGGAAAGGAGAACAAAGATGAATGTTGTCAAGATTATTGCCCTGGAAATCCTGGTTCAGTTTGGCCATCAAACGCCATTTGTTCCTCAGACAGTTTTTTTTTTTTTTTTTGCACTCTTCTCTTGCATTGTTATAACTTTTGGCAATCTGTAGTCTCCAAATGTTTTTCCCGGTCCGACCGATTTGTACAGCCCAAAACATGACAATAATTGACCATTTTCAGCTGCAATAATCAGCTAAATATGCAAGTTCTGTTCAGTTCAGTGGCATTGTTAAGATTCAGTGCTGCCAATATGTAATGTCTGCAATTCCTGATTTTCTAGAGTTCAACTATCCAACACAGATGTTCAACACATTCTCAAAAGGTAACTATCAGTCTTGTTTTTCTCTTTTTATTTATGTATTTAACAATGTTTAGGGTGGCAACACACAAGCTTTGGTGATCTATACAACCTCTCTCTCTCTCTCTCTCTCTCTCTCTCTCTCTCTCTCTCTCTCTCTCTATATATATATATATATATGATATATGTATATATATCAATGTTGAAAACAGTTGTTCTGCTTAATATTGGAACCTGTATTACTTTTTTTCAGGATTATTTGAGCAATAAATTGTTAAAAAGAACAGTATTTATTTAAAATAGAAAGGTTTTCTAACAATATACATTACTGTTCAAAGCATGGGGTCAGTAAAATAGTATTCTTTCTTTTAAAAAATAGAAATTAATACTTTTATTTACCAAGGGTGTGTTAAATGAATAAAAAGTGATAGCATAGATTAATATTGTTAGAAAAGATTTTATTTTGAATAAATGCTTTTCTTTCTTAACTTGTTAACAAGTGTTTTTACACACTGTCTTTAATTTTAACATATGATTCACACATTTTTCTATTAGTTTCCCCATGCATGATGAGTAAAATATAAAATGTGATTTGGCAATTCAGAAAGTGTCCTTTAAGGAAATGAGATAATGGACATTCTGCTTGGATTTTTGTCATTATTCCTCAAATTGAAGCAGTTCTTAGCGGTTATTAGTCATTCCTTATGGTAATCTATGAAAAGTTGCAAAGCAAGCACTATCTAGATGTCCAGGCTGGAAAAGACTAAAGCAGTGAAATATTTGCTACACAATCTTCCTATTCGTTTATTTCACCTGTTAAATAAATAATAGTTATACAATACTCAGCTGCCACAAATGCAAAAAGACTGAGTTGTTATCATAAAATGATTTTAATGATCTTTGATTATGGTCTGAAATCAACAAAGTGATGTCATAGTATATGTCATAGATGAGTTATTACCCACACAAAGTCACATGAAAAAAAAGGAAAATGATTGTAATAAAAGGAAACGAGAAGTTGGAAGACAAACAGTCCAGACACAAGTCAAAAAGGCAAAAGAAATGGGGGTGTGTTTATGTACGGGAGTATGTGTAGTGTGGGTGAAGAAAAGCCAGGAAGAAGTCATGCAGACCATGAGTCTTTCACAAATTTCTTCACTTCTTCCTCATCTGGTGAGATTTCAATAATGACTCAGCCAATCGTTTACTTTTTTTTATTGTTTTGTAAATGTGGCAACACGCCTTTTGAAAAAGGTCACTGTCTTTACACAAGTAATCTCATGTAAGGTCTTCATGATTTTCCTTGTATCGTACCTTTAAAGCTGGACATTACTCAAAATGACTGCATATTTATAAACAAATAAATAGTTTGTAGTTACAATATGGTAATTCTTAATATATTAATATATTAACTGCAGTGACAATTGTATGTCTACTGTAATTTAAGTGTTTTAAACTGTTGCTAATGACCCCCAAATTATCCCCTTGTGAGGAATCCTCTTCCAAAAATATAAATGCAGCAATATCATTTTATGTATAAAGACCTGCTTTTATATTACTATACTGAAGCCGATTTGAAAAACTGACTTTGTATTAAATTTTAATTTTGTTAAGTATAAACTTTTTTATTAATCTACAAATAATCTCAGAATTAATTTATGCAGCACTTTGCACAATAAATATCAGACCAGAGCACTGATATTTACTACTACTGTATCTTCAACAGCGGTATATATTATACTATTTGAATATCTTTGGAAACTGCCAGACTTTTTTTTTTTTTTAGCATTTTCTGGTTTGTGGTTATGTATGTCATCACAAATCTTCCAAAACCCCCTTGTGAAATCTTGTAGCTTGAAAAACGCTGTCACTCTGGGTAAAGAAATGTGAAAAAAATTATGAGGCTTTTATAAAATGACCTAAGAAGCAGTGTTGTGTTTCATTAACGTAAGAGTCATGACTGTTTCCAGCAATATTGCCAGCAATATTTAATGATATCTGACTACAAAGCAATTTGGTGATGATCAAAAAGAGGAATAAGCCATAAAAGGCAATGACCACATAAAAAAGAGTTTGTTTTTACATTTACTTCCTTCTCTTTTTCAGTAAACAAAGGACCTCTAAAGACACAGATGTGAACGTGAGGAACTGCTCACAGAGAATGTCTGCATTAACTGTAAGCCAACAATGGCATAAACTACACATAACAAAACATATTCCAAGAGGTTATGGCAGCTCTTTTTAAATCAGTGTTGGGAAGGTCACCTTGTAAATGTAATAGGTTACAGATTACAAGTTACCCTATTTGGAATGTATTGAAATGTCTCATATTTTAGTGTAGTCAATGAAATTTGAGAAATATATCAGTTAAATCTGTGTATGTGTGGTCCTGGTAAACCCTACAGTATGGGGACAAAATGTCTCCACAAAAATGGCAATATCCAAAAGTCTTTGTGAGGGCATTTTTGGTCTCCATGAAGAAACAAGCTTATAAATCATACAGAATTCATTTTTTTAATCTAAAAATGCACAAAGTTTCCTGTAAGTGCTTGGTTAGAAATTATGTTTCTTGAGGAAAACATTTCAGGATTTCCCTCAATATAGTGGACTTCTATGGTGTTAACAAGTTTGGACTTCTAAAATGCAGTTTTAATGCAGATTCAAAGGGCTCTAAATGATCCCAGCCGAGGAAGAAGGGTCTTATCTAGCGAAACGATCGGTTAATTGCTAGAAAAAAATTACAATTAGGCCTAATATAGTTTTTAACCCCCTAGCCGCATTCAAACTGCATTTTAGAAGTTCAAACTCGATCCACTATATGGAGAGAAATCCTGAAATATTTTCCTCAAAAAACATAATTTCTTTACGACTGAAAAAAGAAAGACATGAACATCTTGGATGACAAGGGGGTGAGTACATTATCTGTAAATTTTTGTTCTGGAAGTGAACTTCTCCGTTAACTAACACAATCGTTTTCAAAGGACAGTCCACCCAAAAATTAAAAGCCTGTCATCATTTACTCATCCTCATGTTGTTCCAAACCTCATGTTGTCTCTGGTATATTTGTCCTCTTGCATTTAAAGGTGGGTTCTAAATTATTTTATAGGTATATATTTGTCACAAAATAATGTTCAGTTCTTAGGCTGGGCTTGGGGGTCTTTACTTTTCTTTATCTGTCTAGTGTTCTTACTTTGATTGTTTGATTGATTAAATGTAATTTACTATTTTCCATCACATTTATTAATTAAAAAATGTACTATAGTGTATTATGCAAAATGTCATAGTGTCAACATATTATTTATCAGTCAAAATTGGGCAATTATTTCAAATAAACAAAGTCAAACACACTTTCTGTAAAATGTTACACATAACTAATTCTGGAGTTTCCTATATATATATTTCATCATCAGGTTGTGATGACCAGGAGTGAAATAGGAAGTGCTGGAGTGGTCGCCCCTCCCACTGTCATAGTCTATAATAATGCCATAAACCACAGGTGAACATAACAGCAAAGCACACTCTCTTACATCCCTTCAGCTCGTGGTCAGACTTCTGTTGTGCAGGATGGCTGAATCTTACGTGCGACATGTGGAACTGTTGGGCTTTGAGAAAAGATTCTTTCCCAGCCAGCACTATGTAAGTAAGCTACTGCAAAAATTGTAAAATGTCGAAACAAGTGTTTTAAAGGTTTGAAGTATGTAGATAAAGTTTCTTTTCATTTCTTGTACTAAAGGTGTACATGCTCCTGGTTAAATGGAGTGATCAATCTGAAAAGCTGGTGTACAGACGCTATCCAGAAATTCACACGTTTCATGTAAGTCTCGTTTTCAATTCTCTACAATTGAAAGTATGGCATAGTGTTACATTTCCCTTTCCCTGCCTTTCATTTTCTTTGCTGCAAGCGTTTCCTGTATTTCTAGTCAAGCTATGTCATATTTGTATAACATATTTTTTTGTAACATATAATTGGTCTGCAATATGATACAATTTAATTTTTTTTTTTTTACAGAAAGCTTTGAAGGAAATGTTCCCTATTGAGGCAGGAGACATTGACGCAAAGGATAGAATCATTCCCACATTACCAGGTAAAGGCTTGTGTGATTAAAACACAAATCTTTAGATCTTTTGACTCACTTTCAGAAAGAACAAAACGACTCATAAATGATTTACTAAGTCAACAGCGTTTACAGACTTATGGCAAGCAATAAATGTGATAGTTTCAGTTTTCAGACAATACAGAAATAGGTTCTTAACTTTCCTATGAAAAGAGGAAACACCTGCCTAAAGTCAAGCATATCAGATATTACCGTGTATTAATTTAGAGGTTATAAAACATCATGTTAAAATAGTTCTATTTGCATGCCTTCTTGTTTTGGGTTTTTTGTGAGTGTAAGTTTCAGTTCTGCAAATGATTTTTGATGGCTGATGCTGATCAGCTGTATTTTTCTTGGACTTTCCAGCATTGCAGGCAAAATAGAAAGCCACTGTAACAATGAGGTCAAAAGAGTTTGGCAACATAACCACACCACAGCGGTGTCTACAAGTAGAGAGAAAGATTTCTCACACTGTGAAACTGACACATAATACTCAAAATCATTACAAAATATGTCATATGTGACCCTGAACCCCAAAACCAGTCTTAAGTAGCACAGGTATATTTGTAGCAATAGCCAACAATACAAAGTATGGTTCAATATATAATTTTTTCTTTTATGCCAAAAAGGATATTAAGATATACTGTATTAAAGGAGAAGTTCACTTTCAGAACAAGAATTTACTTGTATTTACTTGTAATGTACTCACCCCCTTGTCATCCAAGATGTTCATGTCTTTCTTTCTTCAGTCGTAAGGAAATGTTTTTTGAGGAAAACATTTCAGGGTTTCTCTCCATATAATGGACTTCTATGGTGCCCCCGAGTTTGAACTTCCAAAATGCAGTTTAAATGCAGCTTCAAAGGGCTCTAAATGATCCCAGACGAGGAATAATTGTCTTATCTAGCGAAACAATTGGTTATTTTCTAAAAACATTTACAACTTATATACTTTTTAATCACAAATGCTCGTCTTGCCAAGCTAGACAAGACGAGCATTTAAGGGTTAAAAAGTATATAAATAGTTTTTTTTTGTAGAAAATAACCCATCGTTTTGCCAGATAAGACTCATTTTTCCTCGGCTGTGATCGTTTAGAGCCATTTGAAGCTGCATTTTGGAAGTTAAAACTCTGGGGCACCATAAAAGTCCATTATACGGAGAAAACCCCCTGAAATGTTTTACTCAAAAGACAATTTCCTTACGACTGAAGAAAGAAAGACATAAACATCTTGGATGACAAGGGGGTGAGTACATTATCTGTAAGTTTTTGTTCTGAAAGTGAACTACTCCTTTAAGATATTAAGATAAATATATGAAAACATATTTTTTGATTAGTAATATGCATTGAACTTCATTTGGACAACCTTAAAGGTGATTTTATCTATATTTTGATATTTTGCTTAATGCTCAAATAGTTGGATCTCGACCAAATATTGTTTATATAAACTGACCCTTATGACTGGTTTTGTGGTCCAGGGTCACATATGCAGTAAACATTGCATAGCCATTCAAATGTATTCAGTTACAGCAGGCAAAATAGATATGGGAATCATAAAGTCAAAAGAGTTTGTGGAATACGACCGTACCATAGAGTTGCCTGTATTAAGACAATACAAGTGAAACATTCCATCTGACGAACTGTAATTAAATCTCTCGCAGCTCCTAAATGGCTTGACAATCAGAAAACGACAGAGACGAGGCAAGCGACTCTTGCTGAATACTTTCGCTCTCTTCTCAACTTGCCTGAGAAGATCTCCCGCTGTCAGCTTGTACGTGACTTCTTCAAAATGCGGCTTGAAGATGAAACTCCACCAGCACCTCATCCGTAAGTCTGGTTAAAGTTAGTTGAAGCTGTGGCTTAGTGGTTATTTACATGCTCTGATGCTTTATGCCTGCCATAGTGGTTATGACAGTACATGTTCAAATTCTACACAGGATGTTCACTGATTATATCCCTACTATAAATTAAAAAGGCCAAGAAGTAATAAAATGTGAAACTGCAACTGTGCTTTTTACTATTAGAATACAGTATTTACAAAAACATTCTTTTTTACCTTTCTTTTTCTATAGATACAAAAGAAATGAGACCTTCATTATGTCCACAAGCAGAGCACGGAGCAACACCACAACAGGTAAATCAAATTTTCTTTTTTGATATCATTTATCTGCATATGTCTTATCTCATTTCCAGACAGGTTTAATAGCTGTTGTTCTTTGTGCAGAAATCACAGGGCCCATCATGCTGGAGAGCTACAGAGTGATCGCAGACTACAACAAGAGCTCGAAGTATGAGCTTTCTCTGAAGATGGGAGACATGGTGGACATTGTGGAAAAAAGCCCAAATGGTGAGCAAGTAAAAGTGACAGAAAACATTTATGTAAAATGTTTATTTCAATGAAATGCAATTTTTTTAAAACCTTCTATTCATCAAAAGATGATAAAAATGTCAGAAAAATATAAAGCAGGACAACTAATTTTAAAATTTATCATAATAAAAAAATCACAAGAATAAATTACACTTTAAATGTAATAAAATAGAAACCCGTTATTTTATATTATAATATTATTTTTTTGTATGTATTTTTGATCAAACAAATGCGGCCTTGGTGAGCATAACTCCTTTCAAAAATATTTTAAAAATCGGTAAAGCTTTACAATAAGTTTCATTAGTTAACTATATTAGTTAACATGAACAAAGAATGAACTATACTTTCACAGCATTTATTAATCTTTATGTTAATTTACGCAATACTAACAAGTTAATAAAATCACAGATTGTGTTGGCTGACATTAGTTAATGCACTGTTAACTAGCAAACAAACAATGAACGACTGTATTTTTATTAACTAACATTGACAAAGATTAATAAATAGTATTGTTCATTCATGTTAGTTAATACATTAACTAATGTTAACAAATGACACCTTATTGTAAAGTGTTTACGGTGGCCGAGAGAGCTCAACGCGCTGCAACTTAAGAAAACACATGCAAACAGAAAAAATGACAACAAATTAAGAAAACATCTTCATCAGTTTGACAAAACAGGCGCTAATCCTCGCAACGCAAACACAAATACGGAAACGCGCTGCAAACTCAGAAACGCACTGCAAACACAGGAATGCACTGCAAACACAGGAACGCGCTGCAAATACAGGAACACACTGCAAATAGCACGGACCACAACGGAAATGTTTCAGGGGGACCTCAAAAAGTGACGAACCCATCTGGGACCTGATTATTAGAGCAGAGGTGTTATCAGTGAACTAAAAGGTGATAAAGATTAACTATCACCTTTTAGTTCACTGACAACACCTCTGCTCTGACCAACAGCCACTGAACAAATAATCAGGTCCCAGATGGGTTTGTCACTTTTTGAAGTCCCCCTGAAACATTTCCGTTGTGGTCCGTGCTATTTGCAGCGCGTTCCTGTGTTTGCAGCGCTCTTGTGTGTTTGCAGCGCCAGCGCGTTCGTGTGTTTGCAGCGTGTTTCCGTATTTGTGTGCAGCGCATTGAGCTCTCTCGGCCACCGTAATTGTTACCAGAAATCATATATCAACCCCAAATTTGTTAACAATATACAATAGGCCTATATATGTGACCCTGGACCCACAAAACCAGTCATAAGTAGCAATAGCCAACTGTATGGGTCAAAATTATAGACTTTTCTTAAATATATCAAAACTTAGTATTATGCATTGCTAAAAACTTAATTTGTACTATTTTACAGGCAATTTCCCAATATTTAGATTTTTTTTTGCACCCTCAGATTACAGTTTTTCAAATAGTTGTATCTCAGCCAAATATTGTCCTATCCTAACAACCATACATCAATGGAAAGCTTATTTTTTCAGCTTTCAGATTATGTATAAATCTCAATTTCAAAAAAATGACCCTTATGACTGATTTTGTGGTCCATATGTTCAATAACAAGAACAACTCTTATATAGCATAACCACTCAAACTGCCTACTTTCCACATTTCCACATAACAGTAAAGTTTTCAGATAAGGGTAAAGCTGATCTGATGTGTGATGTGATCTGATGTTTACAGGTTGGTGGTTTTGTCAGTGTGAGTCCAGAAGAGGCTGGGTGCCAGCTTCATACTTGGAGCCTCTGGATGGAGCAGATGAATCAGAGGAGCCAGAGCCTAATTATGCAGGTTAGTGCATATACTGCCACTGATATGAGACCCAAAACACTATTTTGGGAGTGATTGATTGTGCTGTTTGGATTGTACTGATTATATTTACCCACAACAGGAGAGCTCTATAAAACCACTAAAGGGTATAAAGCTGTAGAAGAGGATGAGTTGACTCTCGAGGCGGGAGAGACGATTGAGGTCATCCATAAACTTCTTGATGGGTGGTGGGTGGTCAGGTATGAGTCAAACTCTCTAAATTTAACTTGATGGTGTTTTGAAACAATCGAAATGCTTACAGTCATTTGATGAGTCATAACTGAGTCAGATTCCCAAATGTCATATACAGGAAAGGAGAAGATACGGGCTTCTACCCATCTTTATTCCTGTACAGCACGGGAGAGAGGAAAGAGGTGGATGCAGAGAAGGATGTGGTCAGAAGAACAACACCACCACCCAGAAGGTAAAGCAATATGTTTATGAAACACAAAACATTTTAAGATAACAACAATAACGGAACACTTTGGATGATCACAAAATGATCAAATATCAGATTAAAACTTAACATTTTTTCAATTATTTTGGCCAACAGGTCTACCATACGCAATGCCCAGAGCATCCATCCCAAGGGACGTCAGCGAATCAGTCAGGACAGCTATCGAAGACAGAGTCGACGGTTCTTACAGCAGCGAGGAAGACTAAACTCCCAATCCAGGAGTGTGACACGATCTCCACTGCAGGAGAGGAAGACAAACAGAGGTGTGTATTCTCTATAAAAAAACATGAAATATGTGTAAATATCTATCTTATTCTTCAACGCGGAAATATGGTTCATTAGCCGCTAAAGGGAAATAACGAGCAGAATAACAACGGGCAGTAAATGTTAAAACTGTATGCACTACAAACCACTGTGTTTATTATTAAGATAATACATTAAAATATGGTAAGCCACACCAATTTGCAATATCAAGCAGCAAAACAAGCTGTTTTGTACAGCTAAAAATAGCTGGATGCGAATGAGACCGTAAGCCTGACCCATACAATTTACAAATGGGTGCACCCGCTCTTATGGGAAAAATAAGGTTGATATATAATTTGATATAATAGATTTGCTTAAAATATGTTCTGTTTGTTTTCTTATAGAGAACATCTCAAAATCAGTCTCTCCTCAAGCAGAAGATCTGGATAAAAGTATTCCCATCATTCCTCCTCGGCCCAGTCCTCAGCTCATTCTGGAGCGCTGCACTGAGAACACATGCAAGAGAGTCAGCATGCATGAGGCAAACTGAAGTGATTCAGTTATGAAGTGATGAATAATGTTAAATCTAGACTTGAATCTGTGTTGAAAATGGTCACAGGCATTCAGATACTTATTTATACAAATGCTCTGTTCATTCCTGCTTAGGCCAGAACCTGTTATAAGCTATGTGTGTTAGACAATTTATACGTTTTACGTTCATGTCTACATGTCAACCAGCTATACTGCAGAGAGTATGCATTTTTGTGACTTGCTGTGTATGTCTTTATTTTTGTTGTTAACATATGTAAACATAAACATAAATAAAATAAATAATAATTTGCAAATCAAATGCGTGGTGATATGATGTCAAGAAGAAAACATGAAAACATGAAAGAACAACATAAAACACAGAGCAGACGTATTTTACATTATATTACTGTGTATGTTTCATTTCAGCAGCCAAGCAAGTTTGCTGTTTAAGTAGAACCCTAACCCAACCCTGTTCCTGGAGATCTACCATCCTACAAAGTTCAGCTCCAACCCTAATCAAACACCCCTGAACCGGCTAATTAATCTCTTAGGTAGCATGCGATAATTACAGACAGCTGTGTTGGAGCAGGACTGGAACTAAAGTCTGAAGGCAGGTAGATCTCCAGGAACAGGGTTGGTCAGCCCTGGTCTAGATGGTCTAGATCCGGACTATTACTTAACATCCCACTGGCACAACTTAACCCTGTTCCTTTGGCACAAATTACCCCAGATCAACAATTTTGAAAGACTAGCATGATCCCGCAGTTTAGAGCTAACATTATGCTAACTGTATAGAGTCACTGTGTAGCCTAATATTATTATTAAATATTTTCAAGCTTGTCTATAATTGTTCAGACCCAACAATCAAAAAACCTTGATCATATAAATTATACTTTGAAAGGCAAAAAACTGTTTTTTGAGCTAAAATGTGCTTAGCCCTCATGCCATGTGTCTCTCTTCTTTGAGGGATGGGTAAATTGGATGGCTCTTCAAAAGTATGTGGTCACATGGCCAATATCTTCTATGGTTTTCTAGAAACAAGAGGTGGAACTACTTCCCCCCGGCACAAATCACCCCACTCTCCGCCACATGATTAAAATATTCACATGCTTTAACTTCCTATTAAGTTCAATGGGCAGTACCATGGCATCAGATACTATGGCAATGCCATAGTAATTTACCACATACTACTGAAACTAATTTTCTCCAAGCCAAGGTATTTCCAATGTGCAACCAAAGTTTCTGTCCAAAACACCCAGGGCAGTGCCATGGAGCTTTTGGTACTTTCTTAAGTCTTCATACTTCAAGATATTTCAAAGACTAAATATACATAAGTATATATTATATAAAGTATATATATAAGGTAAAGTCTAAATATACATTATACTAATGTACAGTGTATCACCAGGGTCACATATATTCATGTACTATGGTACTTACAAGGTGCACCATAGTAACTCTAAGTGGTACCTTGTCCAAAAGTCACGTTAGTAATACTTTGTGATTACCATTTATATATTTATGGTATTTACATGCTGCTCCAAGGTACTTAAGAGATGTACAATGTACTAAAGAAAAGTTTGCTAAACCTTTCTTTGTGTACAAGTGCGATATTAACGAAAAACAGAAGTTAGTAGAATACATTCAATTTGAAAACACATGACACTTTCGTCCCCTGCCGGTTGTTTCGACCATTACACAACTAGTTTGTATGTACGTCATGCGTCATACGTCGTACGTCACAGTTAACGCGGAGAGCTGTCATGGCCGCCTCCATAGAAAACATGTTAGAGCAGCATAAAACACAGAGTAGACTAATTTCAAAATATATTACTGTGTATTTTTCATTTCAGACGTCGAAGCAGTTTGTAGAGTTACGAAAATGCTCATGTGTAAATTATATTATGTGATAGAACGTATTTGAAACGTTTTGTCAAACATATTATAGAGGATTTTCGATCATTGACGGTGAGTATTGAGTTAACCTTCATACAAAATACAGAGTATAGAATGTTCTGGTATCATATAGTAATAGAATGTACTATGTATGTACACGTATATCATATTTGTGACCCTGGACCACAAAACCAGTCATAAGGGTCAATTTTTTTTAAATTGAGATTTATATAGGATCTGAAAGCTGAAAAATGAAGCTTTCCCATTGATGTATGGTTTATTCGATAGGACAATATTTGACCGAGATACAACTATTTGAAAATCGGGAATCTGAGGGTGCCAAAAAAAAAAAAAAATTAAATATTGAGAAAATCGCCTTTAAAGTTGTCCAAATGAAGTTCATGGCAAATGATATATTGATAGTAGGAAATTTACAAAGTATTTTCATGAAACATGATATTTACTTAATATCCTAATGATTTTTGACATAAAAGAAAAATCAATAATCTTGACCCATATTGTTGGCTATTGCTACAAATATATCCATGCTACTTATGACTGGTTTCGTGGTCCTCCAGTATCGCATATATGCATGTAGTATATTACTTAAAGTTGCACCATGATACCTCTAAGTGGTACTGTGTCCTAAAGTCACGTTAGTAGTACTTTGTAGATGTGATTACCTTATTTTTATATTTATGGTATTTACATGCTGCTTCAAGGTACTTAAGAGAATACCAGATATACAGGGAGTGCAGAATTATTAGGCAAGTTGATATTCTTGTCATATTTTTTTCCCAAGCACATTTGAATAATTCCAAACCACATCAATCTTAATAAGTACTATTCATTTTGTATTTAATTATTTATAATTGATATATAATTGTCCATGAAGGCTGGAAGTGAAAAACTCCTTATTTTCAGGTGTGCAGAATTATTAGGCACATTTTCTTTTACAGATAAAATGAGCCAAAAAAGAGATTTACCTCAGACTCTTGAAGGACCAGCACCACATCCTCTTGTAGCACTCTTTCAAGTTTATCCTCCAGAATCTGGCAGTAAGTTTTGGGACTTCAGTTTTAGTCCATCTCCTATCCTGAAATGTCTGTCTTGCAGAGAGGGACCAAAATAACTCTTAAAACTTACTGCCAGATTCTGGAAAATATATTTTTGAAAGAGTGCTACAAGAGGATGTGGTGCTGGTCCTTCAAGAGTCACTCTCAACTCATCTGTCTATAAAGCCTAGAAAAAAAACCATCTCTATGTATTTGACAATACTTCAGAATGTTATTCTTATTAATTGAGGGTCATTTTTTAGGATTTTTTGCCCAAGCAAAGTCTCTGAGAACCTGACACATTGCACTTCTGGAGACTCAAGGTAGGTTGCAGTTCTGGAAAACGGTGGCGCTGGAGACTAAATGGTTCCTGATGGTTTCATATCTGATTCTTAACATTAATTCTTACTTTTTTTGCAATTAACATGCATCTTTTCTCCTCCACCTGTTTGTTCTGACAATGCAGATGCAACAAGCGTTTTTCTGTCCGGTGGTCATGCCTTAACTTTGCAAATTGCAGTATTGCATTAGTATTGCATACTTCTCATGGGCATTTAATAGTTTTTGACTTTTCAGTCTGAGGTAAATCTCTTTTTTGGCTCATTTTATCTGTAAAAGAAAATGTGCCTAATAATTCTGCACACCTGAAAATAAGGAGTTTTTCACTTCCAGCCTTCATGGACAATTATATATCAATTATAAATAATTAAATACAAAATGAATAGTAGTAATTGATGTGGTTTGGAATTATTCAAATGTGCTTGGGAAAAAAATATGACAAGAATATCAACTTGCCTAATAATTCTGCACTCCCTGTACTGTAATTGAGCTGTTCAGGTATAGTAATATGTCTCCAGCAGGCCTCTGTTTCTAATATATAAGACAGGGATGCTCAACTCTGGCCCACAAGGGTTTCGCTCTAACCCTAATCAAACACACCTGAGCATCAATATCATCAGGATCATCAGAAAATGTGATTCCATCTGTCTGCATCTCTAAATCATCTGATGGACACAGTCATTGATTGTTTCCTCATCCTTCTCTATCCTGTTCGGTTCACAAATTGTACATTTTCTCTCTCTCTATCATACACACACTTTGAACACCGTGGTGATCATTTCATTGTGGTTATCACTGCTGTGTGTGCACTTAGATGAGCATAAAGCAGAGAACACATTCTGAATAAGGGTCACCATACTACATGTCATGTTCATTAGATTTGGTAATATCCATTACTGAAATGGCAAACAAGCTACAGTAAATAGCATTACTGTGCAGAATAGCTTAAAAAAAATTGTTCACAATTCAGTCATATTCAACTGTAATATATTGACAGGATTCTCTGTTTCACTTGTGCGTGTCTGAATGAGCGGCAGGAGCAGGTTATGGTGGAAACGGTCAGGACAAGGAATGATATACGGCTGTCTGAAAGAAAAAACAAGTTATCCAGGAGAGCAATGACCATCAGCCAAACTCTCCAGAGAAATCATGCTCAGTTGGGACAGCTGTGTGCAGAATAAGTTCAGATACAGCAGTATGTGGTCGTAAGCAAACATCATATTAGCATTTGTACTGAAAAGAAAAGTATGATTATTTCACCAGGGTCAAACACGATCATCCTCCATCACAATCAGGCTTTCTCTGATTCTCCACAAGGCACACATGGCGTCCGCTGCTCCACTTGTTGACGGTGGGTTCAGTAAGTGTGACTTTGACGTATTACAGCAGTCTCTGTACAGCTAGGATCCTAAACTCTGCGGATCCGTCAAACTCAGAGACAGGCAGCGCCGGCCATGAAACCTGACACGCGCTGAAATAACACCCAGCCGTGCCAAGAGGACCCACACCCTCCAGCATCACAGCCCAGAAAACAAAGAGAGATCTGACGGACAACAACAGCAGGCCTGCTGGAGAAGGTATTTTTCCTTTCTCTGTGATGAATATGAGGCTGATCCTCAGCACATTGGGCCTCTATAATGAGCAAAACAAGCCAGAGAGACAGAGAGAGCGAGGGAGGACCGGCGCTCAATAAAAGAGGTATTGAATGCTGCTCAGTGAACTGGCAGCCGAATACAAACAGGCCTCTCTTTGTAGAGAGGAAGACAGCGATCCGCACCTCAAACTCCACCAAAAAGAGAAGCCAAAAATTCAAAGAGAAAGAATAAAGACAACAAACGGCAGTGATGATGTGCACCTCACACTGATATTATCTGTCAAACACTACTGCTGTAAAGTAAGGTTAAAATCAGCAGCTGTTAAAATGTATTTACAAAAGCAATGTAAGCTAGACTAGACCATCTATAAGGAATCATCTGGACTGGAGTGTGAGACGAAGCCGTTCCATGGAGGAGTATGCTGATGACTATGTAGGAAAATTCCCCTCCTGAACACCCTCCACACCAATTAAAGTTCACATGAAATCAACATTTTTGGCTGTTAGCATGAATATGTTAGTCTTGAGGTTTTCTATGAGACAGTGAGCTCCAATACAATGACAAATTCAGATTTTAAAGATATTTGCATTCAAAGCATACAGCCTCTCTCTGCCTCCAGTATAGATTCTGATGACATGAAGATCAATGGAGATCAAACATCACCAGCGGTTAGACATCGACATTATAACAGACGAGTAGAATAGGTGTTTTGTGTTCGCTTTGTTAGCCTTTTCTCCTGTATGTATTTAATCCATGTGCTGTGTCTCAATCTGCCTACTTATACTAACCCTTTAAAGAAGCTACTCTTTTGGTAAAGTAAAAGTTCAGAGTTTTGAGTGTGTAGTAGAAGAGTAGGCAAGCTTTGGAGCATACTATCACGTCATACAATCGCATCTCTAACAGACCGCTCTGTCGCAGGTTTATAAAAGTGTTTCATCTGTTCATTGTGAGGTCTTGTCCATGTTTGGCTCTTGCATTAATTTGCAGAGTTTTGTTTCTTGTTCTTCTGGTACCTTCGAGTTTACTTTGTACATTTATCTTTGTTAATAAACCTTCTGCATTTTTATTCAGTATAATTTTAATAATATACATTGATTAAAACATTTTTTTAATTATATATGGAATTATTATTTATTCATAAAGTGCACTTCCTGCAGTTTAATTTTGCAGGATATTGGTAATACAAATTCTCTTATATGTGTTTGTCTTCTTCTTTTGTGTTTGCGAAGGGCTTGTTTTGAGTATATCATCTCCCACCTAAAGCACAATATCTGGGGTTTCTGTATATTAGAACAGGATGATTTTGTGATATCTGGCAACCCGTCACCTGGAGCTTTAATGAAGAACAGGTTTGTGTGAGAGAAGAGTTTGGAAGAGCGCATGTGTTCAGACTGACCAGCAGCTGTCATTAATGCTGATTGCTTTGGAGTAATTTAATAAAATAGTCTGAGTTACACACACCTTGTAGTGTTAATATTTAACTCTAGTTCAGTGGCGACTGATACTGAGCTTTCCATATTCATCATGTCTGTCATGATGTGATCACACTCTTTATTATATCATCTATGAGCATTATTAGGCATGGATAAATACATGAAACATTGCGATGCCCAACACCACCACAGTTGTAAACTGGCTGATTTCTGATGAGTTTAGCGTGTTCCACCACAGGAGCAGCAACTACACCAAATCTCAAATCACAGACTCTGAAGTTTAATCAGAAGAAACAAACAAAACAGAAACTCAGAAAATCAGTTGGTCGGGTCGTAATAACAGTAATAATATTGGTAGTCCACACTGTCCTGACAAATAGTGTTACTCAAGCTCTACATTTAACTTCTACAGCATCTCTGTTCTGTTTTCTGCTTTATTCATGTACCATTCATTCCTGTGTAACCCACACCTACTTACTGAAAGTGCTGCATTATCAGCTCTGTGTCAGATTAATAAGCACCTCTCTGTGATAAACTAATGAAGGATGAGATAATCTGTTATTTCTGACACTGACCAGCCGCCGGTACATTCTCCAGTGACACGAACACACGACTGCGACATATTTATAGAGCGACGTCTCAGTGAGCACACGAACCTGGAATGAGACACAAACCACTGCAGAAGTTCATCAGAACAACTTTATCAACATCCCTTGAGCAGCGATCAAACAAACAAACACAGACACAATCCTCACACAAAACCAGCTTCACCTGCAGTGACTCCATGACGGAGCCAAACCATTTGTGCTTTTATCACCGCATCAAACGGTCAAATAAAGAACACAGATGCAGATGGTTTCCATAAACACAATCTACTGAGAGCAGCGCAAATTAGAGTTGAGTTGAAAACGAGCAGAGCTCATGATAATCAGCTGTGTGTGATCGACTAACGCCACAGACACAGAATGAGTTAAAACATGGTTTAGAGGGCTTTAAAAACAGCAGTAAACTGACCACAGCTAACCTGAGGAAATCACACTGCATGATCCTCTCCTCGAATAAATACTGTATCTAAAGGGAAACTCCTACAAATGCATACACAGTAAGATCAGCCCAAAAATAACTGCGTCCGTGCCTTTGGATGTTTTTGGTAAATACTGACGATAGATTTTTATGTTTGTATGATTGATCACTGCTGTCTTTTCCAAAGTTATGTCAGAGAAGTTAAAAGGTTAATGAGTTCAAAATAGTATGAGTAGTGTGCAAATATGAAGCATACAGCCAAAATGTTGGCCAAAAATCTGAAAAGAAGCTATTACTTTACCTCTGTATACATATGTGAAATGATTCAGGTTTGTAAAAGCTGTTGGATAATGATGTCTATCCAGAGAACATAACATCTAACACATTCACTCAACAGATCCACAAATCCAGAAACACACACATACATCATTTATGCTGTCACTGCACTAAAAATAATAAAATATTATCTGGAAAATGTTATTACTAACGAAAAATATTTGTTGATAATTGCAAAAAATATTTAGATGCCTTCACAATAAATGAGTTCAAAGCAAGTTTTTTTTCTTCCTGAACATTTCCATGGACTTCCTAGAATCAGCCTGTCATGATTTGAGCCTCAGTCCCCCTGGGATCACAAACTCTTGCACTACTCATCATGGACTTCATCCCCCACAAGCCACTGCACTCATCACCGCTCACACCTGCAGTTCATTCACTCACACACCTGCAGTTAATCACACAGACGGCATATAAGCCACTCTCACACCTAGCTCTCGGCGAAGTCTTGTATTGCCCCGGCTGCATTTCTGAGCGTTTCTTCCCGTGTTTGATTCCTGGACTCCCTCTCGTGTGTGATTCTCGCTGCCCGCTCCGACCATTCTGCCTGTGTTTGACTACGATTTCTGCCTGCCCCTGTGTGTTTGTCTGTTCTAATAAAATGCTGCAAATGGATCCGCTCGTCTCCGACCGTCCTTGTGACACAGCCTTTGAACATCCTTCATTTTCAGGAGACATAAATAAGCATAGTGTCACTATCTATTAATATCATATAGAGTATTATAGAGGCATTTATATTTGAGCAGACCTGTATATGCAGAGGATAGCAGTCTACACACTGATCCAATCTGACGTTAACCAAAGAGACTCATATATGTCTGCACTGCAAATATAAATCCACACTGCATATGTGCTGTAATAGGAAATATCTACAGAGCAAAATTAAACTCAGTGAGTGCCATGATGAACATAATAAATTAAAAGTAAATTATTATGAATTGTTTGATCTTGCACTTTCATAACGCAACAGCAGAAGCCAAACTACGCTGCTGTTTAGCCACTTAATTACATAAAAACAAAACTCCACACACTACACACAGACATATACATATGTATACACGCATTATTAAAGCAGCTCACAGGCCGCTGGTCCCAGCACAGACTACAGCGTGTCCACATAGAGTACATGATCATGTCAGGCCGTCTCGTCCTATAGACAGCCACCAAGAAGCAGATATTCAGAAGCACAGTTTCTAAAGTGAGAGAGTTTGAGATTCTGCAAGATACTAGAAACTGCGAGTACAAAAACCGTTCACTTGAGAAAACAGAACCCCAAAAATATATAATAAATTTAAATTTGATACTTACATTTGTATTTTTGTTTTTATTTATTTTAGGTGCTGCTTTTTCATGTCTAACCTGTCAGTTTTAAAATTCATCATTTTCATTTATTCATTTTTTTTCCTACATTGCAGATGCTGATGTTAATGTTTAGCTTGTGTTCACTTTTGCAGTTCTGCCCTACTTAAATAAACATTTACACAGTGTTATGTGTGCAGCTGAAGTGAAATCTCAAGCAGTGTCAGATGTATTTTCTGTGAGCTCATATGAACAGAGAAAGCAGCGGTGTCATACGGAGGGTCATATATATATTTACCAGTGATCAAAGACTGTCCCGGCTGCACTCGCTCAGGCATCACTGTGGTGTAAACGTCCTCAGAGAAGCCTGGTCTGCATACGCCGCTGTCTCTGGCCTCTGAGCTCCACTGATGAACAACACCAGAACAGAAACTCATCAACACAAATGATCTAAACCACCTCTGAAAACACAGACTCATGCTTCAGTCTCCGCTGCTCAACTATTCAGATTATTATAAAGACAAAGAGATTAAACCATTTTAGACTACCGCTCCTGCTTCTGGTTAAAGTAATAAATAAATGAGCATTAGATCTTCTTCAGACCATTTCATAAACTTGTTTTATTGACTAACTGACTGATGACAGCAGCACACAGTAAACATGTTCTCTTGTCATCATTTTGCTTTGATAACAGCATCTTTGTTCTCATCTAACTTGTAATTGTAATTTCTGTCATGTTCAATGGTTTTATTGAATTTCAACAATCCAAAGTGCGTGAAAAGGTGATTGTAACTGATTTCACATTTACATTTTCTAACAGCAATTAAACTAAAGGTACAGTTTATCTGATATCAAATACCACAGATATACTCTAGTAACAGTAGTAAACTTGATAAGCCTAGTATATGTTATGCGTATAACAGGCCCCAAACTGCGGATGTTTAACACTGAAGTGGATGTGAAAGAGCTAAAGTGCACATAAGATGTAGGTTTCGCAGTCTTCTGATAATCGCTGAGCACGATCTACATTTTGCATGAGGACAGAATAAAACAAACTTCTCTCAGCGGCTCGTCCATCATCTGTGTGTGTGTCTGTATCTGTGTGTCTGTAACGAGCTCGATCTCATCCTCATCCAGAACAGCAGCACTAACGTTACATACACGTCTATCTGCGCCTGAACAACTCATCTGTCGCATTTCTATTAAACACATTACCTGCGAAGCATCCAGCAGGAAGGAGAGAAGCAAAGCCTGGCCCAAGATGAGCAGCATTGATGTTCTTGTTGATGTTGCTGAATCCGTGTCAGGTGTCGGTCTTTGGCTTTAGTGGTTATAAAGGGGATGTATGTCCGACTGCAGCAGTCTGTCGTGTTCAGTGTTGTGTTCAGGGCTCCTCCGCTGGTACTGAAGTTGAAACTCCTCTCAGAATCACTCTCAGTCTCTCTCTAACTCTCCCTACCGGCCACAGAGAACACATCTTCATCTAACACAGCATCAGTCATCAGTCACACACACACACACACACACACACACACACACACACACGAGTCCTGCTGCATTACAGAAACTACCGTTCACATCGAACTCAGTACACCTCCCTCCTGATTATGTTATTACATGAGCATTGGCATATGCTTAATAATATTCAAGTGCATTCCCCCCAAAAAACAAAAATTAATTAAAATAAATAAAATAAAATAAAATAAACAACATTAAAAACGGCACAACTATGGGTGCCAACTACTTTAGCAAAAAATAAGGGAGAATCTTGTTTTTTTTATAGGACAAAATACAGTATGGGACACTAAATATTGGTACTGAAACACAGATTCTTTCATTTCAGTGTCTGCAGTTAATTTTTGCATATGAACAGTCTTTTACCTAAATGAATTGCTAAAATGAATCTCAGACAAACACCATTGTTTTGCTCAACACATTTATTGTTCTAAAAATAATCTTAATGTCATAACAGGTCAGGAAAATGCTTGTTAGTGATTTAATATCTGGATAATTAGAACAGGTTTAATTTTACTTACTTTGTTAGTTAATTTGACATCAGTAAAACATTAACATTACCGTTTAACAATGTTTTATCAGTCAGAACTGTAGTTAACATTCAGTAATGAAGCACATCAGTCTGATGGGATTTACCTTAAACTGTGTCTGTTAAAATCATGTTTTCATTTAGGTCCTGGGACAGCATGTACTGATGATTATTCAGACATCTGGAGTTAAAGACAATAGGAGTCAATGTTAAATCAAAGAACGCTTGGTTGAGGCTCAAGAATAAGAAGATTGCTTCATCATTTTGTTCTTTCTGACTTTAATTCACATTATCTTTTACTTCATTTTTTTCACCACTAGTAAAGTGAAAGCAGAACCTGTTGTGTTCCAGTTAAGTATATTTGATTTTAAATATCTTTAAATGACTACAGTATAAAAGTGTTTTTCCTTTTTTATTCTTATTTTTAAGGCATTTTAAGCAAACATGGACCAACATGAAAGCCAACTTGACCTAGCCGTCTAGTCTATGTAAAAAGCATGGTTTGTGTTAATGAGTGTTATTGAACAAATTCACAAATAAACAAATAAGAACAGGAAGTGAAATCAAAAAGTAATGGATTAAACAGCATTAGTATTTTCTCTGTTATAGGATGCCTGTTCTGCTCTAATGTTGGATCATCTGGGCTTTTCAGAGAACAAGAGGTCCAGCTGTGAGTGCTCTATATGCAAATCCAACAATAAAAACAATATTTTATATTTACTTCAAAACAAAATCAAGAGCAAAATCACAGATTACAAAGCACTCGTAGATCTCACAGGACAAATTCTGCTCTGCCGTTTCAGTGCTACGCTCAATTATGAACAACATTGTTAGCTCCTCAATCAAATAGATTGAGAAAACCACAATGATCATTAAAGCCTCTATGTAAACCCTATGACTAGACATTTCCTGATCTAGCCTAAACCAAACCCAGGTGTCCTTTGTCTCAGATGGCGCTAGTGTTATGGTGGGAAAGCATTCTGGTGTATCAACAAAACTGAAGATGATTTCCATCAGCTGGCACTGCGTGAACAACAGTTTCCAATGCTGTAGATAAAGTTACTGCTATCAGTCACTTCAGAGTCTTTGATGAAAAATTGCTCATCTATAGAAAGTCAAACAAAAACAAGGATCTCAAAACTGGCCAAATTCTAGATCAGAAGTCTCAAACTCAATTTCTGGAGGGTCGCAGAGTTTAGCTCCAGCTCACACCTGCTTGGAGTTTCTAGTAATCCTGAAGACCTTGATTATCTGGATCAGGTGTGTTTGATTAGGGTTGGAGCCAAAATGTGCAGAGCTGTGTCCCTCCAGGAACTGAGTTTGAGACCAGTGTTCTAGATGAGCAGCAGTTTTTCAATAGTTTGGGATGTCTGGACTTCTATTACTAACCTCGTCTGACACTCACAGCCTCCGATGACAGACGGACATGCAGAGGTTCATATCCAGCATTACTTTAGTTGACTTTAGTTTGATGTGAGATACCTAAATGATCTCTGAGGAACATGAGCAATGACTTTCTCAGAGCAGAGCTTCTTGTGAAAAAAGCAATCAGGGTTTTAGCATCATTTAAAACCCATTCAAGGGAGAAGCTTTCAGATCATGGCATATTTATAGATGTGAAAAACCTTAGATTAGTTCCATCAACACAGATTCCATGCAGAGTGAAATTATACAGAAACGTCCTCCTTTTGAGGAAGACCATCAGATCCTAGCGTTATAGCATTATAGAGCAGCAGAGACTCGCAGGATCTGTTTTAATCTCACTCTAACTCTGTTTTAATTCAGTACAATGTGACAGTCAAATATGTTAGAAAGGAATTTGATAAAAAGAATAACTAAAAAAAAATCCAACATTGAATAATGTATGACTTTTCTGAGTTTAGAAATCACAACTGAAAAATCCCCTGATTTCCATGATTGAGAACATATCTAATATATCTGGACATGCTGTCTGAAATTAAGATACTTGATATTAACTTCAGCTCAGCAGACAAAAATAAACCTCATAATCATTTTATAGTTTGATTCATATCCATTATATATGATGCCCATCAAATATATCTTACTCTACGCAACATTTAGTAAACTACCAGCGGCTCTATATTCACACGTCTATCCAGAGAAGAACTCTATTTGTTGGCCTTTAGTGGTAAGATCCTCAGAGGATGAAGAGAACAGCAGGAGATGAATGGGAAGAGTGTGTGAGTGAAGCTGTCTGTGAATGTGTGTAGATGTGTGTTAGTTAGAGGATCAGAGAACGACACGGTTCCTCCGTCACAGTCCAGATCCACTCTCACACGCTGCAGCTGCTGATGAACACGGACTCCAGACTCTGTCTGATCTGAACACACCACACACCAGACCTGAACAAAGCAGCTCTCTTCCTGTGGAAATTACCTCCACATCCCAGCGATGCCACCCGGAGTCAAACCCCTCCGACCCCACCACGCAGTCGAAGCCGTCAAAACGCTCGGGATTATCGGGAAGCCGCTGACGGTTTTCGTGTCAGATGGTGTGACAGGACGAGATCCGGATGAGCCGTGTTGGGATCCAGAATCACAGGAGCTGATGACACACAAACAACAGCTGTTTAACAGATTATGAAGAATTATGACACTCGTCTTATTTTTAGTTCATATAATGCAGGGGGACAGGACCACTTCAGTATTAGTATTTGTATTTTACCTACATATGCCTATCATCTCACTTAAAAAAGACCATGATTCATTAGCAGAGGTTTCATGAGTTACTGTCATATTCAGTTGTTGAAGTGTCATTTTTGGATTTCCCATACAGTTGCATTATATGAGTGAGGTTTTCTTTCTACAACTCTTTGTTCATCTGATAAATGAAAGTCATAAAGGATGACATGAGGATGGAAAGGATTTCTTTTCTTTTAATCTCTTTCCCTGTTTTTTTCTTTTTCAATGTTTCACTGTGCTGCTCTTTAATTGTTGTGCCACTAGATATACGTGTTTGACCTGTACCACTGCATCTTTCTCTTCCTTTAACCATACTCCTGTATGTCTGTCAGAAAATTTGTACTTCTACTTTTTTAATACTTGAGTACAATTTAAAGTTCTACCTACAGATACTTGTCATTTTAACTGAGTACATTTTTCCCTGAGTATCTGCACTTTCACTTGAGTACAATTTTTGAGTACTTTTTACACCTCTGCAGGTTATTGAGACAAAAAGCTGAGATCTGTCAATATCCCTCATGCATGATTTCCAGTGTGTGTATAAGAGCTGAGATCTTCTGCAGTCAGACTCACTGTTCTGGACCATGTCCTGCATCTTCTTCCAGACTCTGAACGGCAGGTTGCCCAATGAATCAAAGCTCCAGAAGGCGGCTGTGAGATCTGGACTCTGGAAGAACATTCAGGAGTCAGAACTGCAGTGGCTTTGGATCAGAAGCAGAGAGACCAGAGACACCAGCAGATCACTCACCTTTCCATTGAGACTGGAAACTCCTGCAGAACAAACACACCATTGATCATCAACAACTCAATCAATCATCAATCAATCATCTGAAATCAGACCTTTAGAAAGCAGACATCACTGGCTTTCATCATCTCCTCCATGTCTTTGATTGTGTGTGAAAGAGCTGAGATGTGTCTGTTCATCTTCTCCTTCATCATCTGCTTCTTCTGCTCCTCTTCCTCCCTCAGTGCAGTGACTGTAGCTTCTTCTTCATCTCCGAGAAACTGATGAAGCTCCTCAAACTGCTGTTGAATCTGACGCTCTGTGTGCTCATCTTGAGACTAAATGAAAACATTGATTAATAAATCAGTGATTCTGGTGGAGCATGAAGAGCGAGTGTGAATCTGGGACAGATGTAGATGTCTCTGTAGGGTGTGAACACATTCTCAAACTCATCAACCTCTCTTCACAAAACAACCCTGTTTTAATCAGAGACATCACACATACGTTCAGTGTCTGTAGTAACGACTGATAAAGGCTCATGATTATGAATCGTGATGTGTGTGTTCATTCCTACTGATCGCTGCAAGTAAAAGACGGATGATTTAAGACTTACATCAGCTGGAAAGGCTATTTGCCATCACCCTGGATGATAATGTTTTAAATCACATGTTTTGACTGGATCTGTGACAGGTTCAGGTGACACAATATCATTTACTTTTACTCATATTATGTGTGTAAAACTCACATTTTATACTACAATAAATGACCGTAGTTTATGTTCCCTTATTAGGCTATGCAAACACTAAATGCCTGGATTCAGCACACCGTGAACTTGTATTTTCATTTAATCTATCAGCTTTAGTTCTGCTGAATTTACAGTGTGAGTGTGTGATTTTCATTTTAATAGAGGAACATGTATATACACCTAACCAAACCAGCTGCTCTAACCCTAAGTTAGCAAACATATGAAGAGAAGTGTCCTCACCCTGATGTGTTCAACTGTTTCTCACATTCTCTCTTCAGTGTTTTGCTGTGCTGAAGTTTCTTCTGTAAAGACTTTAGTGATTTCCTGAGCTCCTCCTAGAATATAAAGATCAATAAACACCAGAGATCTCTGTCATGTGTTCCAGCGTGTAACACACAGTATTATGAACTGATGGTCAGTGTTTATTATCTTACCTTATATGATGGAAGCAGCTCAGCGATGGGTCTGAACCGTGTGTTTCTGTGAATCTCTGCACACTAAACACTAAACACAGCAGCTGTTTGTCCTCCAGACAGAAGAGCTTGAGTTTATCTCTGTGTAAACTGCAGATCTCTTCAGATCCTGACGAACGCCGCTCATTTCTCTCCTTCACAAACGACTCACACAGGTTTTTTAATGCGAGATTCATCGGAGGATGGTGTTTTGAGGATCTTCTCCTGCAGACGGGACACTCCTGAGTTTCCTGGTTGTCCAGAACTGCTGAAGACACTCTTTACAGACGCTGTGGCTGCATGAAAGAAGAACAGGAGCCTTGAAGATTTCACACAACACAGGACAAGAAAGCTCTTCTGTGGACACATGTACTGACTCCATCTTCACTGTTTGAGCTCCAGCTATCCTAACTTCACTTTCACCTAAAGGAAGTGTTCAATAATGAATAATCATGTAAATCACAAGATCTGCTGTCTGTTCTGAAACAAACGGCTCAAAAATCCTTCTAGACGGTGCTTCTCTTCATTCTCAATGATTACTGATTCTTTAGTTTGATGTTGTGTTCAAAGTAATAATCCGTCAGTCACTTCCTGATACGTGTTGGATGAGAGTAAAGTGGCCTTATCTGTGTCTGATATTCTAGTTTAACCCTTTGCTGTCCGATGAATGTCTGTCTGTCCTCAGATGTCTGATCTGGAAAATGAGACATTAGTTAATAAACACCAAATATCTGAACATTAAATTCTCTCATGCACTTCTACTCTAGAATCTGTTCAAAAAACAGCAAAGAAATCTAATCCAGTTTAGAATTTGACACTTTTGTTTACAAATCTGAAAAATACTTAATATAAATATAAAGGTAAGAAAATAAATCAGGAGATCTGGACACAGGTAATATGGTGAATAAATACACATAGTTCATTTATATGATGTTATAACAATACAAATCTGATGAAGAAGTGTCAATTTAAAGGTTCACTACACAGGATTTTCATCTCTCTAATATACTCATGTGTCCATATACTGGACAAATAATTATCCCAGAAATAATAATAGGGTCATCCTACAGAAATGTCCACTTTTTAGAATGTATTTCTTTTTCTAAGATCTAAGCTTAGATCACATTATTAGATTACCTTTCGACTTCATGAATGCACAAAAATGACAGCTTAATGTTTTTTTTTATGTTTTTGTGCACTTATTTACCCATGATAAACACCAGTGGCATTGCAAATATATTTGATAGTTATGAACACATCATTGTATTTTAAATGGTAGAAAATATAGCCATATTGATGGCTCAAGAAGGTGTAATTGTTAGAACAACACATTGTTTCATTTCAAAATATAAAGAAATTGCATCTGATGTTTAAATGTTTGCAGTGAGATTCAATGAAGGCTCGAGCGCCATCTTCAGGACGAGCGCGCCGCCGATAATTACGTCATCCACCCGCGACGAGCCTGCGGAGATGGCTTCGTTACAGAAGGGAAAGAAAGTAGTCAATCAAGAGGATTTACGGCGATTAATGAAGGAGAAGAAACAATCGACCGATCGCCAGAAACGCGTGGAGTCTCCGTACGCCAGATACAGCAGTGTGGGTCAGCTGAGCTGTGCTCTGTGTAACACTGCTGTCAAGAGCGCTCTGCTGTGGCAAACACATGTGCTGGGAAAACAACACAAAGATAAAGTCACCGAGCTCAAGAACAGAGACAGCACTGAAACACCGGCAGCACCTTCATCATCCTCATCCTCAGCGACGAAGAGGCCCGCGCCAGAGTCCGCCACTACATCCGGGAAACGAGCGAAACTGCCGCTCACCGGAAGCACAGGTGAGGAGCTGACCTTCATCATATATATGTATATATATGTGTGTGTGTGTGTGTGTGTGTGTCATATGTGTCGATCTAAAGATGCACGCGGGACAGTTTCAGCACGTGTTTGATGTGTGTTCAGCTTTATAGATGTAAACAGATCTGACCTCTGACCCCAGACTAACATTCATCAGGGTTTCTGCTTATTGTTCACCTGTTCGCTCAGAAACACTCTTCTTTTTCTTTTGGCTCCTGGGTTCAGTTGAATATTTCTTGGTATAAGGATATTTTTTGTTTGTTTGTTTCAAAATGCTCTTCCTCCACACCAGAAAACTCCTTAATGAGCTGCTCATGTGTGAAACACCATAAACACTCACCGATTGATGATGAAGTACATTTATTAGCAAATATCACTCACTGCTGTCCAGATCCATGTGTGCTCTAAAACACAACTCTTTCATGATCTTTGACAGCAGTTATGAGTAAATATTGTCATTATTGCAGGAATGTGACAAATAACATGAATCTTTATCAGCATTATTAAAGTAAACAGACATAACGCTGATGTACAGTAATCAACAAGTAAAGTGGATCGAAAAAGTGAATCAAAGTTGTCTGAAGACAAGAACAGGTATTGTTTTGGTTTTAGGACAGCTTTGATGAAAGGTTTTGTTCCAGTTCAAATGTTGATTACTGTATATGAATATAATATACATCACACAACTCACTGATTCCCAACCGCGGCCCTGGAGGAGCCTAACACTCATGTGTCCAGATCTCCTTCATCTAACACTGATTCTGATCATCAGCTCATTAGTGGAGACTGAGAACTGAAACAGGTGTCAGACTAAATGTGCAGCGATGGGGAACCACTGACAGAACTAAACCACCATTTGACAACAGAAAACTGCAGTTTGTATGTTTATGTATTTTTGCTGGACAGAAACATCATCTCAGTGTGGATGAAAGGCCTAGAGACACAGATGTGTTTTCAGATGTTGGTGTGATGAGACTCCAGTGTTGATCAGATGTGTGTCTGTGATGTGAACAGGTGCCGCAGGAGGACAGAAGGAGGAGACGGCTGTGTCTTCACGTCAGTCTGTGGGTCTGGGTCTCCTCGCCGGACACTATGATGATGATGACGATGATGAGGAAGACACAGGCAGTAGAGCTAAAGACGCCGTCCCGGCCGCCGGTCTCCCGGCCGATTTCTTCGACAGCAGCATCTCCTCGGCTCCTCCTGCCGTGTCTCACTCCGGCTCCGTGTCCAAACCGGACGATGTGGAGGAGAACGCGACGGAGAAGAAGGACGCCACGGCTGAACCGTTACCCGAGGGTTTCTTCGACGATCCGGTGCGCGACGCTAAAGTGCGAAACGTGGACACGCCGCGAGACCAGATGGACAAGGAGTGGGAGGAGTTCCAGAAGGAGATGCGGCAGGTGAACAGCGCGTCCGACGCCATCGTCGCCGAAGATGATGAAGAGGGCCGTCTGGAGCGGCAGATCGACGAGATCGACCAGCAGATCGAGTGTTTCCGGCGGGTGGAGCTGCTACGAGCCAAACAGGACGAGGCGAAGAGCGGCGTGATGAAAGAGAGACGGCAGACGGTCGAGACGCGGACAGACCACGACGAAGAGGAGGATGAGGAAGAGCTGATGCATGTGCTGACGCAGGACTGGAGGGCCAAAGGAGCTCTGGCTTAACGCTGTTGAAGAGACGTCCAGCTGCGTTTGACCTGCCTGTTCCTCTGGTGTCTCCAGCTCTAATTTCTGGACAGAGAATTATTAAATCAAAGTGCATTGTGAGTTTTTATAAGCAGATCCGGTTCAGTCTGAGTTTGTCTGTAGTTCTGCAGGTGTTTGATTGGTTTTTCTCTGCTGTTATTTTCTATAATCATCCTCTGATGGTCTGCAGTGTGTCTCTCTTCATGATGTTCATGTTTATAGTAACTGTCTGATCAGCAGCTCAGAGCTGGACGAGGATGGTTTACATTTGCCTACAATATTAACAATCAAGCAGATGTTTGTGGTGAGCAATTAATGATGATATAAACAGAATCTTTATATTTTTCAATTGTTTTTTTTTTAATTAAATCAGCAGTTTACACAAACCTTGCATTAGAAATTAGGGGGTGTACACTTGAGAAGAGCATCAAGATGTGTTATTTTTCATATTTTGTTATAGTTTGTATGCTGTACTGTCCTTCAGAAGACAAACAAGACACTTGCATATTTCCCAGAAAACAAAAAAGGCAAGCATTTGACTAAAAAACAGATCTAGACTAATGATCACTTCTTTTTGTGGGTTTAGTTATTGTAGGTTCTGTTCGGTAACGGATGAATTTTACGAGGGCTTGAGAAATTAAAGATTAGTTTGTAATGAATTGTAATTTAATACAGATTCTGACAGGTCTCTGATAAAAAGACGATAACTTTGGGCCGATTCCTTGGTTTAGTTAAACACTAAATCCTTGTTTTTTATTATTATAACAATAAATGTTAACCTTTTTTTCTTGTTATAAACAAAGTTGTTTAAAGTTGTCTAAACTACAATGGAAAATATTCAGACATTAATGGTCATTTAGATTCCAGCAAGATGAGAGAAACTGAAAGACACAACATAGTTAACATTACATTTAGAGCATTAATATTTAGTTTTGCAGTTTCTACTTTCTACATCCGTGACCAGAACAGAGCAGAAATGCAGCTGGGACGCACAAGATCCACACAAACAGAACAGAAGCTTAAATAAAATGAGCTTTTATTCATGTTACATTAAAGGGAACATGCAAAACTCACATGTACAGACGTCATTCCATCTCCTCATCTTCCTACTGCTTAAAATTAGTTCCTTACATAGAAATGTCCAATTCTACAATATTTACAGCTTTTATCTGGTTTCATAAAGCGACAGTAAAGTTTGTGAGACATTATTATTTCCCAAAGGCTGTGAGTGAAGCGTCTGCGAGTCCTTCACGTCTGCAGAAACCATCCACACTGAACCCACAAACACAGATATATATATACACACACACACACAAACATTCATGAGCTGTTCATCTACAGGTCAGAAACACATGAGCGATTACCCTCAGATCTGCTGAACATTACTTTACAATAAAAACTAAATCTGCTGAAAGACAATCAGCCAAGTGCAGTTATACTAGCTTACATATCTGAGGATAACACTAAAAGCAATTGTGTGGATCATATTATTGCTAGATCTGACAGTAATGTAGCTTAAATTAATCATTTCTCTGTTCATACAGACTTCAAAATCATTTCTGAGACATAATTATTTAAATATATAAGAGTGAATCTTGTGAAATCAGTTGACTGAGAATCATGGGAGATTTTGTCAAAGAAAATGAAGCCTGTTTTAATTAAGACTGTCTGTATTGTGAGATTAACTGCTGTGAAAATAAGCACACTGCTCCTCTCACTGATGAATCTCATCACAGTAATATATCAGTTTACTGTATTATTCTGGAAAACAGACTGATAACAAGCATGATTTATTCACTACAGGAATGAGATTCAGGCTAAAACTGCTTTAAAAACAACAACACAAAACATCTTACATTGGGCTTCATTTTCTTCAGATAAAATATAATTCCTCTGATTTAGTGCTGATTGATGGGCCTGTTCCTGACAGGTGAGAGATTCACTCTTATGTGAGATGAAGGAGTCTGAAACATCAAACATGTGATCGGCGGGTTACGGGTCACACTAAGGGTTTGGTCGAACTCAGCTGAGCAGAACAAACACATGGACAGCATGAGGAGCGACTCTGAGGTCAGTGTGTAAACCGCTCACGAGAATGAATCCATCCGTCCTCACTGACGCTCCGGATCAGGACTGACCTCAGCATCCTGCAGCGGATACGGGTCCCGGTCCGGATCGTGGGGCGAGAGGAGGCTGGAGTCTGGAGCGTCTGAACCCAACGCCTCCTTCGGCTCCTCAGAGGACAGAGACGAACGATCCCGCAGGAGCTGCTCCACATCTGACCGCAAAACAGAGCAAAGCATTCAGACCAGAGGAAACAAGTCATCTCTGTGATCTACTGAACGAATGAACATCACACAAACAAGATCTCAACCAGGCCATGAAAGAAATAAACATCATTCCTCATGGCCATCTGTAGAGGCCAACCATGAAACACTAAACACACACACGTCAACTAGATGACCACTCGAGTCAGACTGACACTAGAACACAACACTTCAGCAGCGGTGACTATGATAAGAAGCCGCTTCATGCACCTCTCTCAGACTCGACGCCGTGAATCACCGCGGTCCTGATGGAGGACGTCTGTCCTCGTCTATAACGTCTGCGGGACAGAAACCTGGGGCGACGAGACGGTGAGGAACCTGAAGATCAGATCAAACACACACAGCGCTCATGATCAGGGCCTGTATTCACAAAACATTTTATCTTACCACTATGGGTCCTCCTAAATTATGTTTTTAGCTAAGAGTTTTCTCTTAAAACCTATCAACAAAGCGGTAGAGACAAACTTTTACTCAGGAATAGAGAGAAGTCTTAAATAAGAGTAAGGGCGGGGTTGACCTCATTAATATGGATGATGTCAGCTTGCTTATTAACTATGCACACTGTGATTGGCTGATAGTGGAGAAGTGATAGCGCGATGTAATGTCATATTCAAATAAAGGTTTTTTTTAAATGTTGCCACATTCATAAAGATTTTAAAATGCAGGCTACATATATGTTCAGCTGATTGTCAGTCTTTTACATGTGTGCTTCTCATAAACAATTAGCTGATCTGCATTTAAACAGCCTTTTTATTAACAGAATAATCATGGCTGATAGTAAGACATGCAAACATAAAAGAAAACCAAACTGGACGCAAGAACAGCTGTTACTTCTTGCCCAATTTTTTAATGAAAACAAGGATATAATCAAAGGAAATTTTGGAGTTCAAAAACCAAAAAAAGTTGAGTGGGAAAACATGTGTGCAAATAAACGCAGGGTGTTTCTGAAAAGTTTAAGTTCTGAGGCAGACTGCTGTAAACAGCCATTTTAGGATAGTTAGGATTTGGTCTTAGTGACTTAGGAGTTCTCTTCACTACTCCTAATGTTTCACAGATTTAGGCCTTAGTGCTAAAATGCTTTGTGAAATACTCCTAATAGTCCTAGATGTAGGACTGACACGGCCATTATTTTTCAGATTTTCTCCTAAATGGGCAAGTTATGAGCTACTTTTAGCCTTAAGATGTTTTGTGAATACAGGCTCTGTCAGCATAACCTCTGGTGATCAGAGCGGGGCACACACCGGCGTCAGCAGCATCAGTGGCGTCTGCATCGGTCTGGAGCGTCTGGAGCGTCTGGAGCGGACGTGTGGCTGTCGGCTGTTGGAGAGACAGACAGCAGTCAGTTATCTGATAGATGAAGGAGGTTCAGTGAGGCGCTGGTGACGCTCCTGATCTCACCGTGTCTCCTGAAGAGCTCTGGTCCAGCGCTGACACCCATCGGCTCAGATTGGACAACACCAATCGCACGCTCTGGATCTGTTCGCTCGACCACGACTCGTGGAGCATCAGAGAGCTGTTCACCTCCTTCACTCCGTCCTGAACATGCTGCAGGTCCTGTCGAGTCGAGTCAGGTTTATTTCTACAGCGCTTTACACAACACAGACTGACACAGCAGCTTCAGAGATAAACAGAAAATAACAGAACAACTGATGGAAACTCAGCTCTGGGTCTGTTCCGACTGTGCTGTAAATCAGCTCTAAAGACAGTAGTGTTGTTATCCAGCTCAAGTCAGTTTAGCCTTGGTTCAGTTCAAATCAATAACTGAATTGTACTGAATTTTGAAGCAAGATCAGTTCTACAAAAGCAGTAAAGTAGTGACACAGCTTCAGTTCAATGTTAATTGATTTCAGTTCAGTGGTGATGGTGCCGGATGTGATTGAGCTGTAGAGCAGCTCCACAGAAGACAACACTTCAGCTTGAATCAACACAAAAATCCTCATATTGAGATTTCATATCAGCATCGCACAAAACAGCATTATGGGTAATCACGATGTTGTTTATAATATTTTAATATCTACATGCCCTATAGCTGCATTTGGAGAGCAGAAATCCTGCTGATCTGAAGCGACTGACCGCTCCGGCGATTATGAAGCAAACACTCGTTACTCACTTTCTGTATTTATTCTGTGTATTTTTGGAACGGATAAGGAGGACAGATGTGATATTGACTGTAATCACTGTTTAGGTACAAAACACTGAATCGGAATCATTTGTTTTAGAGTGTTTTCCTCAACACCATCCCACGTGATGAATGAGCCTTAAACTAAACACTCAGTGATGTGATCCTAACCAGTGTTGGGAGTAACGCATTACAAAAGTAATATGTTACAGTAGTTTATTACTTTTTGCTGTAACGCGGTAATATAACGCATTACTAATACAATTTGGGTAATAATATTACTCGTTACAATCTCAGTAACGCAAGTTACATCAACATATTTTAACTCAACATTAATTTGTGAATTAAAAAAGTCCACAAGTAAAATATTTTGTCTTCCTGTTGCTGGAATTCGATGGCTGAGATGACTGCAGAGACGGATTCTACATTTATGAGATGGACGCACTCCCGTTATGGAGAAACAGCACGAGTAACTCCTAGAAACATCTAGACTGGTGCCAGTAACACTAAACTAATGATGAGAGCTGCGGAGTCGGAGAAGAGAAAAAATGACGGACGAGCGCATAAGCAACAAAAAATAAGCTAAAAATGACTAAATCTGTTTTTATTAAATCATAGTCCGCATATAAAATGGATGAATACGCGAAATATATCTGATTTTCAAAACGAAACGACTGAGTGACATTTGCTGCTGAGTTTGGTTCACTTTTGTGTGGAGTGGCGCTCTATGAAAGTTCACGGAAAGGAAACCAAGATGACAGAAATAAAAGTAAACACACTGCAGTTATAAATGATCTGTATGACCAAAAATGACGGAGTTATTCCGCTATTCGATTGCCCCGGCGCCTCACGCACACACAGCGTTGCAAAAGTTGCAGTCTGTTAATTATAAGAATAAAATACAGTCACTGGTCAAATGAAATAGTGCGTACTGCATAGTATCCGTGCCGTCAGCCTGAGCTCGGCCAAACACATATTTGCTCATGTGAGGAGGATGTTTTATAAGCGCGTTAAGTACAAATCCTGGTTTACATAATAGTTTAGCATTCAAATACATCACGAATATGGACACATTTAATTGGATTGATGCAGAATGAGAGAGGTAGGCTGCACGAGAACAACGCCGTTTGTTTTTAGTTTCGCTTTTACCCTCATTCGTTTTGGCTTGTTTAGCGACTTGTATTCTTCATTTTGGTTGTTCTGAAAAAAATTTAAAATAGCCTATAGGCTATTCATTGTGTTTAATGATTGTACATTATAACACTTCGCTTTATTTACCGGTGTTATTTCTGAAAGTATTAATGAGTTTTGTGCTTATCTGTGTTTAACCTAAACTACAACGTAACATTAATAGACATACCGGTAGGCCTACCTAAATATGTTTTTATAATTTTATGCTAGCTATCCTAAATTTAATGTATAATGAGCAGCTATAAACTTTTTTTTGGCATTTTATAATCTGTGGATATTTTGATGAAAGTAACTCAACAGTAACTTAAAAGTAGTGTAACGCATTACAATTTAGAGACAGTAATATTGTAATGTAACTAATTACTATTAAAAGACAGTAACTAGTAATATATAATGTATTACGTTTTGGAAGTAACTTGCACAACACTGATCCTAACACAACTTCAAAACATTTCACAGCTGACAATGTCTAACATTTAGCCAGTAAATGAAAACACTACTGCATTATTTTACTGCATAATCATTATTAAAAATTAACTGAGTATCGTATCATGAAATCAGATATATTCTTTACTTTCCCTTTTTTAAAGCATTATTTTTTTTAGTTACATGCTAATGTTGTAATGTATTATTTACTTTAGCATCAATAATGAACTTATAACTGTGACCCTACTGGGGACAAGTGGATGGACAGATGATGGATGGAATTAACTTCTTAAAAAGAGTGTGTTCCTATAGTTTTTGCTGTGGAATTGAAATGAGTACTGAGAACTGTGATGTTTTACTGCCATTGTTACTGACTACTGTTATTTGATATTGTGTCAACACTAATAGTGTTTCATCTCAACACAAACAGAGCACTTGAAGTGTTTATGATTTTATGGACAACCAGTATTACATGTGAATTAGGTAATGTGTGTGTGTGTGTGTGTGTGTGTGTGTGTGTGTGTGTGTGTGTGTGTGTGTGATAGCTATCTTGTGTTCACCTGCTTCAGTGTCACACAGCTGCTGCTGTTCACAGGCTTCTCTCCATTCTTCAGTCCCACATGGTCAGAAACCAAGAGAAAACCATTATAAATAAGCCTCACAGTGAACACACACCAACAATTACTCTTACTTCACATTATGATCAGACACTGATATGACACTGACGTCTCAAATCTAAAGCTGCTAACATGTGAACTATGAAAAAACTGAGTGCATTTTTAAGAAACCAATAAAGTAGTGTTTAGTAGAAAGCAGTGTGAAACATACAGCTCTGTCCTTCAGCTGATCTTCTCCTTTCCTTCTCTCTTCCACAACAGACTGAATCATGGAGACGTCGTGCTGGACGCTGGTGACGGTGCTGCCGATGGTGGCCACGCTCTACACACACACACATATATATATAAACACACACACATATATATATAAACACACACACATATATATATAAACACACACAGAGATCAGCGTGAGCTCATGTCACACACACCAGGGATCTGAACCAAACACACCTTCTGCAGCTCCTCTACGGTCCGCGGCAGTGCGATCAGATCTGAAGCGGATTTGATGTTGGCCTTCAGGTGATTGACAGCAGAATCCAGAGCGCTGAGCTGAAGAGACACAAACCCAACATTGACATCCATCACTGATTCATGAGCTGCTAATGAGAGCTTCAGATGAGATCAGGGAACAACTCTTAACATGTTTCTAAACTAAACCATAAGAGACAAACTCTGAGATGAGCGTGTAATTCATCTCCCGTTGTGTCGCGTTACAGACGTGTGTGATGTACCTTCTGGTTGATCTCGCTCAGATTGGACCAGAGTTTGGCCAGGCCTTTGTCTCCGCTCTCAATGTCGTCCAGTTTCATCTGCTTGGCCTTCAGATCCTCACTGAGCTTCAGTATCTCATGCGATGAGAGTTTCTGACTGGTCTCCACTGTCAAACATCAACCAAACCATCATCAGCATGGTTTCCAGACTAACCCTAATGATGACAATTAATGCTCCAGTGTCTCTAAAGTCAACATGAAACACTGTTCACACTCCTCTCACATTTGAAGTGTGACATCTTTCATAAAAACAGGATCATTCAATTGATTGGCTGGTCTCTATATGAAGGTGGTTGATGAATAAGAGTGAATGACAGAAGTAGTGGAGATTATTCTTAGAGCAGGACCATTGGCTGGAGTAAATCAGCTTGATTTCATGTTGACTTTAGCAGCAGTGGTGTGTTGAGATGTGGACGTACTGATGTGGATCTTCTCCTTCATGGAGTCCAGGTCCTCTTTGAGGGCGATCTGCATCCATATGAGGCCTGCGCAGGCCATGACACACGCCGCCAGGACGATGAACACACACAGCGGATAACAGAGCGAGCAGCACTGCACTGAGCTTCTGTAAGAACACAACACACAGACTCATCAACAACACACTCCACACCGCTCCAGCAGTCACATGACGCTCTCTGATAACTACACTCTGATTGGTCCATCAGCGCTCTGATAACTGCACTCTGATTGGTCCATCAGCGCTCTGATAACTGCACTCTGATTGGTCCATCAGCGCTCTGATAATCATGAGTGATAATGCTGGAAACCATCATCCTGTACCTGAAACCTGCACTGCTCTCGTGTCAGACACCAGAGTTTATCAGGTATTTCAACTCAAATCAATATTTTGTGTCCAGTTAGTAATAAGTGCTTCTAATAACAACCAGCCGGCTGTACGTTATCCCTCATTTCAAAGATTAGAGACGCTTTTGTGCCAGTTTTCTCTATAATGTGTGTGTGTTACAGACTCTGTGCATCAATATCTGAGACAAATGCTTTCTTTCTCTTCTTAAAGTTAAAAACAACAATTCCAGCAGAGGGAACTGTGATCTTCATCCTCTCAAATCCAACACAGACTGACTGATCAAAGACCACAGCTCATTCCTCTCACTTTAATAGTATTTATAGCTGCTAGAATAAGAAAATATGCCATGTGTGACTATGACGAATGATAAACTCAGTGTAGATCAGTATAAAGGTGTGACAGACTTCTAAATGAAAAACACATCTCTGTCGCTATCACTGATGTGACTCTGCATTAGTGCATTTACACCTGAGAGCACAAGTTACTAACCTGCGAGATGTCATTTAGTTTTTAATTAGTCCTCCTCTGATTAATCTAGTCCATAAAACATGATAATAAGTGAACTGCCTTACAAATTCCATCCTCTCAGTTCTTCTGATGGTTTGTATTTTCCAGTTTGTGTGTTTGGTAAAGCTTGGTAATGAAGACACATCTTTCACTATTAACTAAGAGTTTTCCCTCAATAAACTCCTAGTTACTGCTTATTGTTAGTAAGTAAGATGGTTGTAGTCGTAGTTGCATTTAGGTATGGGTTTGGGTTATAGAATCTAAAATATAATCATTCAGAATAACACATTAATATATGCTTTATAAGCACTAATAAACAGCCAATGTGCTAGAAATATGCATACTAATCATGTTGTTCATCTTGTGTTTTCTTCAGTGATATTCTCAGCATCTTCTGCACATTAGAGATCTTCACAACAGTGACTGTAAGATCCAGCTTCACATGGAGGACGACTGAGAGACTCAAACACAGGAATAACGAATACTGCTATCATTCACTGATGCTCAAGAAATGAACATATGAACCAGGAGAATGGAAACTGTGTGTCAGTTCAGATATTACTGAGGAATAATGTCAATGTGTGTCTTGTGAGAGAGTCTCATCAGGGCAGGATAAAGCTAATTCTTCAAGTATCTGCAGATTCTGCAAGGGGGTGCAAACTTATGCACTTTAGTGTAAATATCATCTCTACAAAACAGGTCACCTAGCAGCAGTCTTAACTAGCTCTCTATCCTGTCTCTCCTA
>NW_027394378.1:0-50000 GCF_049309525.1 Garra rufa | reverse complement strand
TGAACCTGTCAGGATGCCCTACCCCTCTATCAGAGCAGCTTCATTCAACAAAAAAGAACAAGTTCAACTGTTGCTTGCAGTAGTCAGATTCTGGTTACTCTCCAAAGCTAAGCAGGTCCAAACCTGATCTGTGCATGGATGGGAGACCCTTTGTGGAAAACTAGCTTCCTGCTGGAGATAGTTTTAGTCCACCCAGCAGGGGGGGCTCTTCCCCTGACATGTACCTATGGGATCAAACGTCCTAATACAACGAGGCGTATTCCAGTCCGTGAAAAGGAGCAAATGTTTTTATGAAACCTTAATCTGGCCCTTGTAAAAAGAAGCATGTTTCGGATGAGGCAATAAACTGGCCTCCTGACCTTTAGTGGTCATTAATTCCCTACCTTAATGATGAATTTGACCTCATTTATGGAAGTGGTAGCGCATTCCGCCGACCTTATAGAGCCTGGCAGCATGCGCTACCTTTGTGAAAAACTAGTCTGGCCAGCAGGGGGGGCTCTTTCCCTGACATGTACCTATGGGATCAAACGTCCTAATACAACGAGGCGGATTCCAGGCCTTGAAAAGGAGCAAATGTTTTTATGAAACCTTAATCCGGCGCCTGTAAAAAGGAGTATCCTTCACATGAGGCATTAAACTGGCCTCTTGACTTTCTGTGGTCATTAATTCCCTACCTTAATGGTGAATTTGACCTCATTTATGGAGGTGGTAGCACATTCCGCTGGCCTGATTGAACCTGTCAGGATGCGCTACCCCTCTGTCAGAGCAGCTTCATTCATTCAAAAAAAAAATAAGTTCAACTGTTGCTTGCGGTAGGCAGATTCTGGTCATTCTCTAAAGCTAAGCAAGCCCAAGCCTGCTCTGTGCATGGATGGGAGACCATTTGTGGAAAACTAGCTTCCTGCTGGAGATAGTTTTAGTCCAGCCAGCAGGGTTTGCTCATTCCCTGACATGTTCTTTTTAGGTTCTAAAAGTCCAGATATACAAAAATGACTTCTGCGGTGTAAGGCTTTTGATGAAGCATTAAACCGCCCCATTTAACTAGGCAGATTCCGGGCCTTGAAAAGGAGCAAATGTTTTTATGAAACCTTAATCCGGCCCTTGTAAAAAGAAGCATCTTTCGGATGAGGCAATGAACTGGCCTCCTGACCTTTAGTGGTCATTAATTCCCTACCTTAATGATGAATTTGACCTCATTTATGGAAGTGGTAGCGCATTCCGCCGACCTTATAGAGCCTGGCAGCAGGCGCTACCTTTGTGAAAAACTTGTCTGGCCAGCAGGGGGGCTCTTTCCCTGACATGTACCTATGGGATCAAACGTCCTAATACAACGAGGCGGATTCCAGGCCGTGAAAAGGAGCAAATGTTTTTATGAAACCTTAATCCGGCCCCTTTAAAAGGAGTGTCCTTCGCATGAGGCATTAAACTGGCCTCCTGACTTTCTGTGGTAATTAATTCCCTACCTTAATGGTGAATTTGACCTCATTTATGGAGGTGGTAGCGCATTCCGCCGACCTTATAGAGCCTGGCAGCATGCGCTACCTTTGTGAAAAACTAGTCTGGCCAGCAGGGGGGGCTCTTTCCCTGACATGTACCTATGGGATCAAACGTCCTAATACAACGAGGCGGATTCCAGGCCGTGAAAAGGAGCAAATGTTTTTATGAAACCTTAATCCGGCCCCTGTAAAAAGGAGTGTCCTTCTCATGAGGCATTAAACTGGCCTCCTGACTTTCTGTGGTCTTTAATTCCCTACCTTAATGGTGAATTTGACCTCATTTATGGAGGTGGTAGCACATTCCGCTGGTCTGATTGAACCTGTCAGGATGCGCTACCCCTCTATCAGAGCAGCTTCATTCATCCGAAGAAAATAAGTTCAACTGTTGCTTGCAGTAGTCAGATTCTGGTTATTCTCTAAAGCTAAGCAGGCCTAAACCTACTCTGTGCATGGATGGGAGACCATTTGTGGAAAACTAGCTTCCTGCTGGAGATAGTTTTAGTCCAGCCAGCAGGGTTTGCTCATTCCCTGACATGTACTTTAGGTTCCAAAAGTCCAGATATACAAAAATGACTTCTGCGGTGTAAGGCTTTTGATGAAGCATTAAACCTCCCCATTTAACTAGGCAGAGTCCGGGCCTTGAAAAGGAGCAAATGTTTTTATGAATCCTTAATCCGGTCCTTGTAAAAAGAAGCATTTTTCGAACGAGGCAATGAACTGGCCTCCTGACCTTTAGTGGTCATTAATTTCCTACCTTAATGATGAATTTGACCTCATTTATGGAAGTGGTAGCGCATTCCGCCGACCTTATGGAGCCTGGCAGCGTGCGCTACCTTTGTGAAAAACTAGTCTGGCCAGCAGGGGGGGCTCTTTCCCTGACATGTACCTATGGGATCAAACGTCCTAATACAACGAGGCGGATTCCAGGCCGTGAAAAGGAGCAAATGTTTTTATGAAACCTTAATCCGGCCCCTTTAAAAGGAGTGTCCTTCGCATGAGGCATTAAACTGGCCTCCTGACTTTCTGTGGTAATTAATTCCCTACCTTAATGGTGAATTTGACCTCATTTATGGAGGTGGTAGCGCATTCCGCCGACCTTATAGAGCCTGGCAGCATGCGCTACCTTTGTGAAAAACTAGTCTGGCCAGCAGGGGGGGCTCTTTCCCTGACATGTACCTATGGGATCAAACGTCCTAATACAACGAGGCGGATTCCAGGCCGTGAAAAGGAGCAAATGTTTTTATGAAACCTTAATCCGGCCACTGTAAAAAGGAGTGTCCTTCTCATGAGGCATTAAACTGGCCTCCTGACTTTCTGTGGTCTTTAATTCCCTACCTTAATGGTGAATTTGACCTCATTTATGGAGGTGGTAGCACATTCCGCTGGTCTGATTGAACCTGTCAGGATGCGCTACCCCTCTATCAGTGCAGCTTCATTCATCCAAAAAATTTATGTTCAACTGTTGCTTGCACTAGTCAGATTCTGGTTATTCTCTAAAGCTAAGCAGGTCCAAGCCTGCTCTGTTATGGATGGGAGACCATTTGTGGAAAACTAGCTTCCTGCTGGAGATAGTTTTAGTCCAGCCAGCAGGGTTTGCTCATTCCCTGACATGTTCTTTAGGTTCTAAAAGTCCAGATATACAAAAATGACTTCTGCGGTGTAAGGCTTTTGATGAAGCATTAAACCGCCCCATTTAACTAGGCAGATTCCGGGCCTTGAAAAGGAGCAAATGTTTTTATGAAACCTTAATCCGGCCCTTGTAAAAAGAAGCATCTTTCGGATGAGGCAATGAACTGGCCTCCTGACCTTTAGTGGTCATTAATTCCCTACCTTAATGATGAATTTGACCTCATTTATGGAAGTGGTAGCGCATTCCGCCGACCTTCTAGAGCCTGGCAGCATGCGCTACCTTTGTGAAAAACTAGTCTGGCCAGCAGGGGGGGCTCTTTCCCTGACATGTACCTATGGGATCAAACGTCCTAATACAACGAGGCGGATTCCAGGCCGTGAAAATGAGCAAATGTTTTTATGAAACCTTAATCCGGCCCCTGTACAAAGGAATGTCCTTCTCATGAGGCATTAAACTGGCCTCTTGACTTTCTGTGGTCATTAATTCCCTACCTTAATGGTGAATTTGACCTCATTTATGGAAGTGGTAGCGCATTCCGCCGACCTTATAGAGCCTGGCAGCATGCGCTACCTTTGTGAAAAACTAGTCTGGCCAGCAGGGGGGGCTCTTTCCCTGACATGTACCTATGGGATCAAACGTCCTAATACAACGAGGCGGATTCCAGGCCGTGAAAAGGAGCAAATGTTTTTATGAAACCTTAATCCGGCCCTTGTAAAAAGAAGCATCTTTCGGATGAGGCATTAAACTGGCCTCCTGACTTTCTGTGGTCATTAATTCCCTACCTTAATGGTGAATTTGACCTCATTTATGGAGGTGGTAGCACATTCCGCTGGCCTGATTGAACCTGTCAGGATGCCCTACCCCTCTATCAGAGCAGCTTCATTCAACAAAAAAGAACAAGTTCAACTGTTGCTTGCAGTAGTCAGATTCTGGTTACTCTCCAAAGCTAAGCAGGTCCAAACCTGATCTGTGCATGGATGGGAGACCCTTTGTGGAAAACTAGCTTCCTGCTGGAGATAGTTTTAGTCCACCCAGCAGGGGGGGCTCTTCCCCTGACATGTACCTATGGGATCAAACGTCCTAATACAACGAGGCGTATTCCAGTCCGTGAAAAGGAGCAAATGTTTTTATGAAACCTTAATCTGGCCCTTGTAAAAAGAAGCATGTTTCGGATGAGGCAATAAACTGGCCTCCTGACCTTTAGTGGTCATTAATTCCCTACCTTAATGATGAATTTGACCTCATTTATGGAAGTGGTAGCGCATTCCGCCGACCTTATAGAGCCTGGCAGCATGCGCTACCTTTGTGAAAAACTAGTCTGGCCAGCAGGGGGGGCTCTTTCCCTGACATGTACCTATGGGATCAAACGTCCTAATACAACGAGGCGGATTCCAGGCCTTGAAAAGGAGCAAATGTTTTTATGAAACCTTAATCCGGCGCCTGTAAAAAGGAGTATCCTTCACATGAGGCATTAAACTGGCCTCTTGACTTTCTGTGGTCATTAATTCCCTACCTTAATGGTGAATTTGACCTCATTTATGGAGGTGGTAGCACATTCCGCTGGCCTGATTGAACCTGTCAGGATGCGCTACCCCTCTGTCAGAGCAGCTTCATTCATTCAAAAAAAAAATAAGTTCAACTGTTGCTTGCGGTAGGCAGATTCTGGTCATTCTCTAAAGCTAAGCAAGCCCAAGCCTGCTCTGTGCATGGATGGGAGACCATTTGTGGAAAACTAGCTTCCTGCTGGAGATAGTTTTAGTCCAGCCAGCAGGGTTTGCTCATTCCCTGACATGTTCTTTTTAGGTTCTAAAAGTCCAGATATACAAAAATGACTTCTGCGGTGTAAGGCTTTTGATGAAGCATTAAACCGCCCCATTTAACTAGGCAGATTCCGGGCCTTGAAAAGGAGCAAATGTTTTTATGAAACCTTAATCCGGCCCTTGTAAAAAGAAGCATCTTTCGGATGAGGCAATGAACTGGCCTCCTGACCTTTAGTGGTCATTAATTCCCTACCTTAATGATGAATTTGACCTCATTTATGGAAGTGGTAGCGCATTCCGCCGACCTTATAGAGCCTGGCAGCAGGCGCTACCTTTGTGAAAAACTAGTCTGGCCAGCAGGGGGGGCTCTTTCCCTGACATGTACCTATGGGATCAAACGTCCTAATACAACGAGGCGGATTCCAGGCCTTGAAAAGGAGCAAATGTTTTTATGAAACCTTATTCCGGCCCCTGTAAAAAGGAGTGTCCTTCTCATGAGGCATTAAACTGGCCTCTTGACTTTCTGTGGTCATTAATTCCCTACCTTAATGGTGAATTTGACCTCATTTATGGAAGTGGTAGCGCATTCCGCCGACCTTATAGAGCCTGGCAGCATGCGCTACCTTTGTGAAAAACTAGTCTGGCCAGCAGGGGGGGCTCTTTCCCTGACATGTACCTATGGGATCAAACGTCCTAATACAACGAGGCGGGTTCCAGGCCGTGAAAAGGAGCAAATGTTTTAATGAAACCTTAATCCGGCCCCTGTAAAAAGGAGTGTCCTTCTCATGAGGCATTAAACTGGCCTCCTGACTTTCTGTGGTCTTTAATTCCCTACCTTAATGGTGAATTTGACCTCATTTATGGAGGTGGTAGCACATTCCGCTGGTCTGATTGAACCTGTCAGGATGCGCTACCCCTCTATCAGAGCAGCTTCATTCATCCAAAAAAAATAAGTTCAACTGTTGCTTGCAGTAGTCAGATTCTGGTTACTCTCCGAAGTTAAGCAGGTCTAAACCTGATCTGTGCATGGATGGGGGACCCTTTCTGGAAAACTAGCTGCCTGCTGGAGGTAGTTTTAGTCCACCCAGCAGGGGGGGCTCTTTCCCTGACATGTACCTATGGGATCAAACGTCCTAATACAACGAGGCGGATTCCAGTCCGTGAAAAGGAGCAAATGTTTTTATGAAACCTTAATCTGGCCCTTGTAAAAAGAAGCATGTTTCGGATGAGGCAATAAACTGGCCTCCTGACCTTTAGTGGTCATCAATTCCCTACCTTAATGATGAATTTGACCTCATTTATGGAGGTGGTAGCGCATTCCGCCGACCTTATAAAGCCTGGCAGCATGCGCTACCTTCGTGAAAAACTAGTCTGGCCAGCAGGGGGGGCTCATTCCCTGACACGTACCTATGGGATCAAACGTCCTAATACAACGAGGCGGATTCCAGGCCGTGAAAAGGAGCAAATGTTTTTATGAAACCTTAATCCGGCCCTTGTAAAAAGAAGGATCTTTCAGATGAGGCAATAAACTGGCCTCCTGACCTTTAGTGGTCATTAATTCCCTACCTTAATGATGAATTTGACCTCATTTATGGAAGTGGTAGCGCATTCCGCCGACCTTATAGAGCCTGGCAGCATGCGCTACCTTTGTGAAAAACTAGTCTGGCCAGCAGGGGGGGCTCTTTCCCTGACATGTACCTATGGGATCAAACGTCCTAATACAACGAGGCGGATTCCAGGCCTTGAAAAGGAGCAAATGTTTTTATGAAACCTTATTCCGGCCCCTGTAAAAAGGAGTGTCCTTCTCATGAGGCATTAAACTGGCCTCTTGACTTTCTGTGGTCATTAATTCCCTACCTTAATGGTGAATTTGACCTCATTTATGGAAGTGGTAGTGCATTCCGCCGACCTTATAGAGCCTGGCAGCATGCGCTACCTTTGTGAAAAACTAGTCTGGCCAGCAGGGGGGGCTCTTTCCCTGACATGTACCTATGGGATCAAACGTCCTAATACAACGAGGCGGATTCCAGGCCTTGAAAAGGAGCAAATGTTTTTATGAAACCTTAATCCGGCCCCTGTAAAAAGGAGTATCCTTCTCATGAGGCATTAAACTGGCCTCTTGACTTTCTGTGGTCATTAATTCCCTACCTTAATGGTGAATTTGACCTCATTTATGGAGGTGGTAGCACATTCCGCTGGCCTGATTGAACCTGTCAGGATGCGCTACCCCTCTGTCAGAGCAGCTTCATTCATTCAAAAAAAAAATTAGTTCAACTGTTGCTTGCGGTAGGCAGATTCTGGTCATTCTCTAAAGCTAAGCAAGCCCAAGCCTGCTCTGTGCATGGATGGGAGACCATTTGTGGAAAACTAGCTTCCTGCTGGAGATAGTTTTAGTCCAGCCAGCAGGGTTTGCTCATTCCCTGACATGTTCTTTTTAGGTTCTAAAAGTCCAGATATACAAAAATGACTTCTGCGGTGTAAGGCTTTTGATGAAGCATTAAACCGCCCCATTTAACTAGGCAGATTCCGGGCCTTGAAAAGGAGCAAATGTTTTTATGAAACCTTAATCCGGCCCTTGTAAAAAGAAGCATCTTTCGGATGAGGCAATGAACTGGCCTCCTGACCTTTAGTGGTCATTAATTCCCTACCTTAATGATGAATTTGACCTCATTTATGGAAGTGGTAGCGCATTCCGCCGACCTTATAGAGCCTGGCAGCAGGCGCTACCTTTGTGAAAAACTAGTCTGGCCAGCAGGGGGGGCTCTTTCCCTGACATGTACCTATGGGATCAAACGTCCTAATACAACGAGGCGGATTCCAGGCCTTGAAAAGGAGCAAATGTTTTTATGAAACCTTATTCCGGCCCCTGTAAAAAGGAGTGTCCTTCTCATGAGGCATTAAACTGGCCTCTTGACTTTCTGTGGTCATTAATTCCCTACCTTAATGGTGAATTTGACCTCATTTATGGAAGTGGTAGCGCATTCCGCCGACCTTATAGAGCCTGGCAGCATGCGCTACCTTTGTGAAAAACTAGTCTGGCCAGCAGGGGGGGCTCTTTCCCTGACATGTACCTATGGGATCAAACGTCCTAATACAACGAGGCGGGTTCCAGGCCGTGAAAAGGAGCAAATGTTTTAATGAAACCTTAATCCGGCCCCTGTAAAAAGGAGTGTCCTTCTCATGAGGCATTAAACTGGCCTCCTGACTTTCTGTGGTCTTTAATTCCCTACCTTAATGGTGAATTTGACCTCATTTATGGAGGTGGTAGCACATTCCGCTGGTCTGATTGAACCTGTCAGGATGCGCTACCCCTCTATCAGAGCAGCTTCATTCATCCAAAAAAAATAAGTTCAACTGTTGCTTGCAGTAGTCAGATTCTGGTTACTCTCCGAAGTTAAGCAGGTCTAAACCTGATCTGTGCATGGATGGGGGACCCTTTCTGGAAAACTAGCTGCCTGCTGGAGGTAGTTTTAGTCCACCCAGCAGGGGGGGCTCTTTCCCTGACATGTACCTATGGGATCAAACGTCCTAATACAACGAGGCGGATTCCAGTCCGTGAAAAGGAGCAAATGTTTTTATGAAACCTTAATCTGGCCCTTGTAAAAAGAAGCATGTTTCGGATGAGGCAATAAACTGGCCTCCTGACCTTTAGTGGTCATCAATTCCCTACCTTAATGATGAATTTGACCTCATTTATGGAGGTGGTAGCGCATTCCGCCGACCTTATAAAGCCTGGCAGCATGCGCTACCTTCGTGAAAAACTAGTCTGGCCAGCAGGGGGGGCTCATTCCCTGACACGTACCTATGGGATCAAACGTCCTAATACAACGAGGCGGATTCCAGGCCGTGAAAAGGAGCAAATGTTTTTATGAAACCTTAATCCGGCCCTTGTAAAAAGAAGGATCTTTCAGATGAGGCAATAAACTGGCCTCCTGACCTTTAGTGGTCATTAATTCCCTACCTTAATGATGAATTTGACCTCATTTATGGAAGTGGTAGCGCATTCCGCCGACCTTATAGAGCCTGGCAGCATGCGCTACCTTTGTGAAAAACTAGTCTGGCCAGCAGGGGGGCTCTTTCCCTGACATGTACCTATGGGATCAAACGTCCTAATACAACGAGGCGGATTCCAGGCCTTGAAAAGGAGCAAATGTTTTTATGAAACCTTATTCCGGCCCCTGTAAAAAGGAGTGTCCTTCTCATGAGGCATTAAACTGGCCTCTTGACTTTCTGTGGTCATTAATTCCCTACCTTAATGGTGAATTTGACCTCATTTATGGAAGTGGTAGTGCATTCCGCCGACCTTATAGAGCCTGGCAGCATGCGCTACCTTTGTGAAAAACTAGTCTGGCCAGCAGGGGGGGCTCTTTCCCTGACATGTACCTATGGGATCAAACGTCCTAATACAACGAGGCGGATTCCAGGCCTTGAAAAGGAGCAAATGTTTTTATGAAACCTTAATCCGGCCCCTGTAAAAAGGAGTATCCTTCTCATGAGGCATTAAACTGGCCTCTTGACTTTCTGTGGTCATTAATTCCCTACCTTAATGGTGAATTTGACCTCATTTATGGAGGTGGTAGCACATTCCGCTGGCCTGATTGAACCTGTCAGGATGCGCTACCCCTCTATCAGAGCAGCTTCATTCATCCAAAAAAAATAAGTTCAACTGTTGCTTGCGGTAGTCAGATTCTGGTTATTCTCTAAAGCTAAGCAGGTCCAAGCCTGCTCTGTTATGGATGGGAGACCATTTGTGGAAAACTAGCTTCCTGCTGGAGATAGTTTTAGTCCAGCCAGCAGGGTTTGCTCATTCCCTGACATGTTCTTTAGGTTCTAAAAGTCCAGATATACAAAAATGACTTCTGCGGTGTAAGGCTTTTGATGAAGCATTAAACCGCCCCATTTAACTAGGCAGATTCCGGGCCTTGAAAAGGAGCAAATGTTTTTATGAAACCTTAATCCGGCCCTTGTAAAAAGAAGCATCTTTCGGATGAGGCAATGAACTGGCCTCCTGACCTTTAGTGGTCATTAATTCCCTACCTTAATGATGAATTTGACCTCATTTATGGAAGTGGTAGCGCATTCCGCCGACCTTCTAGAGCCTGGCAGCATGCGCTACCTTTGTGAAAAACTAGTCTGGCCAGCAGGGGGGGCTCTTTCCCTGACATGTACCTATGGGATCAAACGTCCTAATACAACGAGGCGGATTCCAGGCCGTGAAAATGAGCAAATGTTTTTATGAAACCTTAATCCGGCCCCTGTACAAAGGAATGTCCTTCTCATGAGGCATTAAACTGGCCTCTTGACTTTCTGTGGTCATTAATTCCCTACCTTAATGGTGAATTTGACCTCATTTATGGAAGTGGTAGCGCATTCCGCCGACCTTATAGAGCCTGGCAGCATGCGCTACCTTTGTGAAAAACTAGTCTGGCCAGCAGGGGGGGCTCTTTCCCTGACATGTACCTATGGGATCAAACGTCCTAATACAACGAGGCGGATTCCAGGCCGTGAAAAGGAGCAAATGTTTTTATGAAACCTTAATCCGGCCCTTGTAAAAAGAAGCATCTTTCGGATGAGGCATTAAACTGGCCTCCTGACTTTCTGTGGTCATTAATTCCCTACCTTAATGGTGAATTTGACCTCATTTATGGAGGTGGTAGCACATTCCGCTGGCCTGATTGAACCTGTCAGGATGCCCTACCCCTCTATCAGAGCAGCTTCATTCAACAAAAAAGAACAAGTTCAACTGTTGCTTGCAGTAGTCAGATTCTGGTTACTCTCCAAAGCTAAGCAGGTCCAAACCTGATCTGTGCATGGATGGGAGACCCTTTGTGGAAAACTAGCTTCCTGCTGGAGATAGTTTTAGTCCACCCAGCAGGGGGGGCTCTTCCCCTGACATGTACCTATGGGATCAAACGTCCTAATACAACGAGGCGTATTCCAGTCCGTGAAAAGGAGCAAATGTTTTTATGAAACCTTAATCTGGCCCTTGTAAAAAGAAGCATGTTTCGGATGAGGCAATAAACTGGCCTCCTGACCTTTAGTGGTCATTAATTCCCTACCTTAATGATGAATTTGACCTCATTTATGGAAGTGGTAGCGCATTCCGCCGACCTTATAGAGCCTGGCAGCATGCGCTACCTTCGTGAAAAACTAGTCTGGCCAGCAGGGGGGGCTCATTCCCTGACACGTACCTATGGGATCAAACGTCCTAATACAACGAGGCGGATTCCAGGCCGTGAAAAGGAGCAAATGTTTTTATGAAACCTTAATCCGGCCCTTGTAAAAAGAAGGATCTTTCAGATGAGGCAATAAACTGGCCTCCTGACCTTTAGTGGTCATTAATTCCCTACCTTAATGATGAATTTGACCTCATTTATGGAAGTGGTAGCGCATTCCGCCGACCTTATAGAGCCTGGCAGCATGCGCTACCTTTGTGAAAAACTAGTCTGGCCAGCAGGGGGGGCTCTTTCCCTGACATGTACCTATGGGATCAAACGTCCTAATACAACGAGGCGGATTCCAGGCCTTGAAAAGGAGCAAATGTTTTTATGAAACCTTATTCCGGCCCCTGTAAAAAGGAGTGTCCTTCTCATGAGGCATTAAACTGGCCTCTTGACTTTCTGTGGTCATTAATTCCCTACCTTAATGGTGAATTTGACCTCATTTATGGAAGTGGTAGTGCATTCCGCCGACCTTATAGAGCCTGGCAGCATGCGCTACCTTTGTGAAAAACTAGTCTGGCCAGCAGGGGGGGCTCTTTCCCTGACATGTACCTATGGGATCAAACGTCCTAATACAACGAGGCGGATTCCAGGCCTTGAAAAGGAGCAAATGTTTTTATGAAACCTTAATCCGGCCCCTGTAAAAAGGAGCATCCTTCTCATGAGGCATTAAACTGGCCTCTTGACTTTCTGTGGTCATTAATTCCCTACCTTAATGGTGAATTTGACCTCATTTATGGAGGTGGTAGCACATTCCGCTGGCCTGATTGAACCTGTCAGGATGCGCTACCCCTCTATCAGAGCAGCTTCATTCATCCAAAAAAAATAAGTTCAACTGTTGCTTGCGGTAGTCAGATTCTGGTTATTCTCTAAAGCTAAGCAGGCCCAAGCCTGCTCTGTGCATGGATTCGAGACCATTTGTGGAAAACTAGCTTCCTGCTGGGGATAGTTTTAGTCCAGCCAGCAGGGTTTGCTCATTCCCTGACATGTTCTTTAGGTTCTAAAAGTCCAGATATACAAAAATGACTTCTGCGGTGTAAGGCTTTTGATGAAGCATTAAACCGCCCCATTTAACTAGGCAGATTCCGGGCCTTGAAAAGGAGCAAATGTTTTTATGAAACCTTAATCCGGCCCTTGTAAAAAGAAGCATCTTTCGGATGAGGCAATGAACTGGCCTCCTGACCTTTAGTGGTCATTAATTCCCTACCTTAATGATGAATTTGACCTCATTTATGGAAGTGGTAGCGCATTCCGCCGACCTTATAGAGCCTGGCAGCGTGCGCTACCTTTGTGAAAAACTAGTCTGGCCAGCAGGGGGGCTCTTTCCCTGACATGTACCTATGGGATCAAACGTCCTAATACAACGAGGCGGATTCCAGGCCGTGAAAAGGAGCAAATGTTTTTATGAAACCTTAATCCGGCCCCTTTAAAAGGAGTGTCCTTCGCATGAGGCATTAAACTGGCCTCCTGACTTTCTGTGGTAATTAATTCCCTACCTTAATGGTGAATTTGACCTCATTTATGGAGGTGGTAGCGCATTCCGCCGACCTTATAGAGCCTGGCAGCATGCGCTACCTTTGTGAAAAACTAGTCTGGCCAGCAGGGGGGGCTCTTTCCCTGACATGTACCTATGGGATCAAACGTCCTAATACAACGAGGCGGATTCCAGGCCGTGAAAAGGAGCAAATGTTTTTATGAAACCTTAATCCGGCCCCTGTAAAAAGGAGTGTCCTTCTCATGAGGCATTAAACTGGCCTCCTGACTTTCTGTGGTCTTTAATTCCCTACCTTAATGGTGAATTTGACCTCATTTATGGAGGTGGTAGCACATTCCGCTGGTCTGATTGAACCTGTCAGGATGCGCTACCCCTCTATCAGAGCAGCTTCATTCATCCGAAGAAAATAAGTTCAACTGTTGCTTGCAGTAGTCAGATTCTGCTTATTCTCTAAAGCTAAGCAGGCCTAAACCTACTCTGTGCATGGATGGGAGACCATTTGTGGAAAACTAGCTTCCTGCTGGAGATAGTTTTAGTCCAGCCAGCAGGGTTTGCTCATTCCCTGACATGTACTTTAGGTTCCAAAAGTCCAGATATACAAAAATGACTTCTGCGGTGTAAGGCTTTTGATGAAGCATTAAACCTCCCCATTTAACTAGGCAGAGTCCGGGCCTTGAAAAGGAGCAAATGTTTTTATGAATCCTTAATCCGGCCCTTGTAAAAAGAAGCATTTTTCGAACGAGGCAATGAACTGGCCTCCTGACCTTTAGTGGTCATTAATTTCCTACCTTAATGATGAATTTGACCTCATTTATGGAAGTGGTAGCGCATTCCGCCGACCTTATGGAGCCTGGCAGCGTGCGCTACCTTTGTGAAAAACTAGTCTGGCCAGCAGGGGGGGCTCTTTCCCTGACATGTACCTATGGGATCAAACGTCCTAATACAACGAGGCGGATTCCAGGCCGTGAAAAGGAGCAAATGTTTTTATGAAACCTTAATCCGGCCCCTTTAAAAGGAGTGTCCTTCGCATGAGGCATTAAACTGGCCTCCTGACTTTCTGTGGTAATTAATTCCCTACCTTAATGGTGAATTTGACCTCATTTATGGAGGTGGTAGCGCATTCCGCCGACCTTATAGAGCCTGGCAGCATGCGCTACCTTTGTGAAAAACTAGTCTGGCCAGCAGGGGGGGCTCTTTCCCTGACATGTACCTATGGGATCAAACGTCCTAATACAACGAGGCGGATTCCAGGCCGTGAAAAGGAGCAAATGTTTTTATGAAACCTTAATCCGGCCACTGTAAAAAGGAGTGTCCTTCTCATGAGGCATTAAACTGGCCTCCTGACTTTCTGTGGTCTTTAATTCCCTACCTTAATGGTGAATTTGACCTCATTTATGGAGGTGGTAGCACATTCCGCTGGTCTGATTGAACCTGTCAGGATGCGCTACCCCTCTATCAGTGCAGCTTCATTCATCCAAAAAATGTATGTTCAACTGTTGCTTGCACTAGTCAGATTCTGGTTATTCTCTAAAGCTAAGCAGGTCCAAGCCTGCTCTGTTATGGATGGGAGACCATTTGTGGAAAACTAGCTTCCTGCTGGAGATAGTTTTAGTCCAGCCAGCAGGGTTTGCTCATTCCCTGACATGTTCTTTAGGTTCTAAAAGTCCAGATATACAAAAATGACTTCTGCGGTGTAAGGCTTTTGATGAAGCATTAAACCGCCCCATTTAACTAGGCAGATTCCGGGCCTTGAAAAGGAGCAAATGTTTTTATGAAACCTTAATCCGGCCCTTGTAAAAAGAAGCATCTTTCGGATGAGGCAATGAACTGGCCTCCTGACCTTTAGTGGTCATTAATTCCCTACCTTAATGATGAATTTGACCTCATTTATGGAAGTGGTAGCGCATTCCGCCGACCTTCTAGAGCCTGGCAGCATGCGCTACCTTTGTGAAAAACTAGTCTGGCCAGCAGGGGGGGCTCTTTCCCTGACATGTACCTATGGGATCAAACGTCCTAATACAACGAGGCGGATTCCAGGCCGTGAAAATGAGCAAATGTTTTTATGAAACCTTAATCCGGCCCCTGTACAAAGGAATGTCCTTCTCATGAGGCATTAAACTGGCCTCTTGACTTTCTGTGGTCATTAATTCCCTACCTTAATGGTGAATTTGACCTCATTTATGGAAGTGGTAGCGCATTCCGCCGACCTTATAGAGCCTGGCAGCATGCGCTACCTTTGTGAAAAACTAGTCTGGCCAGCAGGGGGGGCTCTTTCCCTGACATGTACCTATGGGATCAAACGTCCTAATACAACGAGGCGGATTCCAGGCCGTGAAAAGGAGCAAATGTTTTTATGAAACCTTAATCCGGCCCTTGTAAAAAGAAGCATCTTTCGGATGAGGCATTAAACTGGCCTCCTGACTTTCTGTGGTCATTAATTCCCTACCTTAATGGTGAATTTGACCTCATTTATGGAGGTGGTAGCACATTCCGCTGGCCTGATTGAACCTGTCAGGATGCCCTACCCCTCTATCAGAGCAGCTTCATTCAACAAAAAAGAACAAGTTCAACTGTTGCTTGCAGTAGTCAGATTCTGGTTACTCTCCAAAGCTAAGCAGGTCCAAACCTGATCTGTGCATGGATGGGAGACCCTTTGTGGAAAACTAGCTTCCTGCTGGAGATAGTTTTAGTCCACCCAGCAGGGTTTGCTCATTCCCTGACATGTTCTTTTTAGGTTCTAAAAGTCCAGATATACAAAAATGACTTCTGCGGTGTAAGGCTTTTGATGAAGCATTAAACCGCCCCATTTAACTAGGCAGATTCCGGGCCTTGAAAAGGAGCAAATGTTTTTATGAAACCTTAATCCGGCCCTTGTAAAAAGAAGCATCTTTCGGATGAGGCAATGAACTGGCCTCCTGACCTTTAGTGGTCATTAATTCCCTACCTTAATGATGAATTTGACCTCATTTATGGAAGTGGTAGCGCATTCCGCCGACCTTATAGAGCCTGGCAGCAGGCGCTACCTTTGTGAAAAACTAGTCTGGCCAGCAGGGGGGGCTCTTTCCCTGACATGTACCTATGGGATCAAACGTCCTAATACAACGAGGCGGATTCCAGGCCTTGAAAAGGAGCAAATGTTTTTATGAAACCTTATTCCGGCCCCTGTAAAAAGGAGTGTCCTTCTCATGAGGCATTAAACTGGCCTCTTGACTTTCTGTGGTCATTAATTCCCTACCTTAATGGTGAATTTGACCTCATTTATGGAAGTGGTAGCGCATTCCGCCGACCTTATAGAGCCTGGCAGCATGCGCTACCTTTGTGAAAAACTAGTCTGGCCAGCAGGGGGGGCTCTTTCCCTGACATGTACCTATGGGATCAAACGTCCTAATACAACGAGGCGGGTTCCAGGCCGTGAAAAGGAGCAAATGTTTTAATGAAACCTTAATCCGGCCCCTGTAAAAAGGAGTGTCCTTCTCATGAGGCATTAAACTGGCCTCCTGACTTTCTGTGGTCTTTAATTCCCTACCTTAATGGTGAATTTGACCTCATTTATGGAGGTGGTAGCACATTCCGCTGGTCTGATTGAACCTGTCAGGATGCGCTACCCCTCTATCAGAGCAGCTTCATTCATCCAAAAAAAATAAGTTCAACTGTTGCTTGCAGTAGTCAGATTCTGGTTACTCTCCGAAGTTAAGCAGGTCTAAACCTGATCTGTGCATGGATGGGGGACCCTTTCTGGAAAACTAGCTGCCTGCTGGAGGTAGTTTTAGTCCACCCAGCAGGGGGGGCTCTTTCCCTGACATGTACCTATGGGATCAAACGTCCTAATACAACGAGGCGGATTCCAGTCCGTGAAAAGGAGCAAATGTTTTTATGAAACCTTAATCTGGCCCTTGTAAAAAGAAGCATGTTTCGGATGAGGCAATAAACTGGCCTTCTGACCTTTAGTGGTCATCAATTCCCTACCTTAATGATGAATTTGACCTCATTTATGGAGGTGGTAGCGCATTCCGCCGACCTTATAAAGCCTGGCAGCATGCGCTACCTTCGTGAAAAACTAGTCTGGCCAGCAGGGGGGGCTCATTCCCTGACACGTACCTATGGGATCAAACGTCCTAATACAACGAGGCGGATTCCAGGCCGTGAAAAGGAGCAAATGTTTTTATGAAACCTTAATCCGGCCCTTGTAAAAAGAAGGATCTTTCAGATGAGGCAATAAACTGGCCTCCTGACCTTTAGTGGTCATTAATTCCCTACCTTAATGATGAATTTGACCTCATTTATGGAAGTGGTAGCGCATTCCGCCGACCTTATAGAGCCTGGCAGCATGCGCTACCTTTGTGAAAAACTAGTCTGGCCAGCAGGGGGGGCTCTTTCCCTGACATGTACCTATGGGATCAAACGTCCTAATACAACGAGGCGGATTCCAGGCCTTGAAAAGGAGCAAATGTTTTTATGAAACCTTATTCCGGCCCCTGTAAAAAGGAGTGTCCTTCTCATGAGGCATTAAACTGGCCTCTTGACTTTCTGTGGTCATTAATTCCCTACCTTAATGGTGAATTTGACCTCATTTATGGAAGTGGTAGTGCATTCCGCCGACCTTATAGAGCCTGGCAGCATGCGCTACCTTTGTGAAAAACTAGTCTGGCCAGCAGGGGGGGCTCTTTCCCTGACATGTACCTATGGGATCAAACGTCCTAATACAACGAGGCGGATTCCAGGCCTTGAAAAGGAGCAAATGTTTTTATGAAACCTTAATCCGGCCCCTGTAAAAAGGAGTATCCTTCTCATGAGGCATTAAACTGGCCTCTTGACTTTCTGTGGTCATTAATTCCCTACCTTAATGGTGAATTTGACCTCATTTATGGAGGTGGTAGCACATTCCGCTGGCCTGATTGAACCTGTCAGGATGCGCTACCCCTCTATCAGAGCAGCTTCATTCATCCAAAAAAAATAAGTTCAACTGTTGCTTGCGGTAGTCAGATTCTGGTTATTCTCTAAAGCTAAGCAGGCCCAAGCCTGCTCTGTGCATGGATTCGAGACCATTTGTGGAAAACTAGCTTCCTGCTGGGGATAGTTTTAGTCCAGCCAGCAGGGTTTGCTCATTCCCTGACATGTTCTTTAGGTTCTAAAAGTCCAGATATACAAAAATGACTTCTGCGGTGTAAGGCTTTTGATGAAGCATTAAACCGCCCCATTTAACTAGGCAGATTCCGGGCCTTGAAAAGGAGCAAATTTTTTTATGAAACCTTAATCCTGCCCTTGTAAAAAGAAGCATTTTTCGAACGAGGCAATGAACTGGCCTCCTGACCTTTAGTGGTCATTAATTTCCTACCTTAATGATGAATTTGACCTCATTTATGGAAGTGGTAGCGCATTCCGCCGACCTTATGGAGCCTGGCAGCGTGCGCTACCTTTGTGAAAAACTAGTCTGGCCAGCAGGGGGGGCTCTTTCCCTGACATGTACCTATGGGATCAAACGTCCTAATACAACGAGGCGGATTCCAGGCCGTGAAAAGGAGCAAATGTTTTTATGAAACCTTAATCCGGCCCCTTTAAAAGGAGTGTCCTTCGCATGAGGCATTAAACTGGCCTCCGAAGAAAATAAGTTCAACTGTTGCTTGCAGTAGTCAGATTCTGCTTATTCTCTAAAGCTAAGCAGGCCTAAACCTACTCTGTGCATGGATGGGAGACCATTTGTGGAAAACTAGCTTCCTGCTGGAGATAGTTTTAGTCCAGCCAGCAGGGTTTGCTCATTCCCTGACATGTACTTTAGGTTCCAAAAGTCCAGATATACAAAAATGACTTCTGCGGTGTAAGGCTTTTGATGAAGCATTAAACCTCCCCATTTAACTAGGCAGAGTCCGGGCCTTGAAAAGGAGCAAATGTTTTTATGAATCCTTAATCCGGCCCTTGTAAAAAGAAGCATTTTTCGAACGAGGCAATGAACTGGCCTCCTGACCTTTAGTGGTCATTAATTTCCTACCTTAATGATGAATTTGACCTCATTTATGGAAGTGGTAGCGCATTCCGCCGACCTTATGGAGCCTGGCAGCGTGCGCTACCTTTGTGAAAAACTAGTCTGGCCAGCAGGGGGGGCTCTTTCCCTGACATGTACCTATGGGATCAAACGTCCTAATACAACGAGGCGGATTCCAGGCCGTGAAAAGGAGCAAATGTTTTTATGAAACCTTAATCCGGCCCCTTTAAAAGGAGTGTCCTTCGCATGAGGCATTAAACTGGCCTCCTGACTTTCTGTGGTAATTAATTCCCTACCTTAATGGTGAATTTGACCTCATTTATGGAGGTGGTAGCGCATTCCGCCGACCTTATAGAGCCTGGCAGCATGCGCTACCTTTGTGAAAAACTAGTCTGGCCAGCAGGGGGGGCTCTTTCCCTGACATGTACCTATGGGATCAAACGTCCTAATACAACGAGGCGGATTCCAGGCCGTGAAAAGGAGCAAATGTTTTTATGAAACCTTAATCCGGCCACTGTAAAAAGGAGTGTCCTTCTCATGAGGCATTAAACTGGCCTCCTGACTTTCTGTGGTCTTTAATTCCCTACCTTAATGGTGAATTTGACCTCATTTATGGAGGTGGTAGCACATTCCGCTGGTCTGATTGAACCTGTCAGGATGCGCTACCCCTCTATCAGTGCAGCTTCATTCATCCAAAAAATGTATGTTCAACTGTTGCTTGCACTAGTCAGATTCTGGTTATTCTCTAAAGCTAAGCAGGTCCAAGCCTGCTCTGTTATGGATGGGAGACCATTTGTGGAAAACTAGCTTCCTGCTGGAGATAGTTTTAGTCCAGCCAGCAGGGTTTGCTCATTCCCTGACATGTTCTTTAGGTTCTAAAAGTCCAGATATACAAAAATGACTTCTGCGGTGTAAGGCTTTTGATGAAGCATTAAACCGCCCCATTTAACTAGGCAGATTCCGGGCCTTGAAAAGGAGCAAATGTTTTTATGAAACCTTAATCCGGCCCTTGTAAAAAGAAGCATCTTTCGGATGAGGCAATGAACTGGCCTCCTGACCTTTAGTGGTCATTAATTCCCTACCTTAATGATGAATTTGACCTCATTTATGGAAGTGGTAGCGCATTCCGCCGACCTTCTAGAGCCTGGCAGCATGCGCTACCTTTGTGAAAAACTAGTCTGGCCAGCAGGGGGGGCTCTTTCCCTGACATGTACCTATGGGATCAAACGTCCTAATACAACGAGGCGGATTCCAGGCCGTGAAAATGAGCAAATGTTTTTATGAAACCTTAATCCGGCCCCTGTACAAAGGAATGTCCTTCTCATGAGGCATTAAACTGGCCTCTTGACTTTCTGTGGTCATTAATTCCCTACCTTAATGGTGAATTTGACCTCATTTATGGAAGTGGTAGCGCATTCCGCCGACCTTATAGAGCCTGGCAGCATGCGCTACCTTTGTGAAAAACTAGTCTGGCCAGCAGGGGGGGCTCTTTCCCTGACATGTACCTATGGGATCAAACGTCCTAATACAACGAGGCGGATTCCAGGCCGTGAAAAGGAGCAAATGTTTTTATGAAACCTTAATCCGGCCCTTGTAAAAAGAAGCATCTTTCGGATGAGGCATTAAACTGGCCTCCTGACTTTCTGTGGTCATTAATTCCCTACCTTAATGGTGAATTTGACCTCATTTATGGAGGTGGTAGCACATTCCGCTGGCCTGATTGAACCTGTCAGGATGCCCTACCCCTCTATCAGAGCAGCTTCATTCAACAAAAAAGAACAAGTTCAACTGTTGCTTGCAGTAGTCAGATTCTGGTTACTCTCCAAAGCTAAGCAGGTCCAAACCTGATCTGTGCATGGATGGGAGACCCTTTGTGGAAAACTAGCTTCCTGCTGGAGATAGTTTTAGTCCACCCAGCAGGGGGGGCTCTTCCCCTGACATGTACCTATGGGATCAAACGTCCTAATACAACGAGGCGTATTCCAGTCCGTGAAAAGGAGCAAATGTTTTTATGAAACCTTAATCTGGCCCTTGTAAAAAGAAGCATGTTTCGGATGAGGCAATAAACTGGCCTCCTGACCTTTAGTGGTCATTAATTCCCTACCTTAATGATGAATTTGACCTCATTTATGGAAGTGGTAGCGCATTCCGCCGACCTTATAGAGCCTGGCAGCATGCGCTACCTTTGTGAAAAACTAGTCTGGCCAGCAGGGGGGGCTCTTTCCCTGACATGTACCTATGGGATCAAACGTCCTAATACAACGAGGCGGATTCCAGGCCTTGAAAAGGAGCAAATGTTTTTATGAAACCTTAATCCGGCGCCTGTAAAAAGGAGTATCCTTCACATGAGGCATTAAACTGGCCTCTTGACTTTCTGTGGTCATTAATTCCCTACCTTAATGGTGAATTTGACCTCATTTATGGAGGTGGTAGCACATTCCGCTGGCCTGATTGAACCTGTCAGGATGCGCTACCCCTCTATCAGAGCAGCTTCATTCATTCAAAAATAATAAGTTCAACTGTTGCTTGCAGTAGTCAGATTCTGGTTATTCTCTAAAGCTAAGCAGGCCCAAGCCTGCTCTGTGCATGGATGGGAGGCCATTTGTGGAAAACTTGCTTCCTGCTGGAGATAGTTTTAGTCCAGCTAGCAGGGTTTGCTCATTCCCTGACATGTTCTTTAGGTTCTAAAAGTCCAGATATACAAAAATGACTTCTGCGGTGTAAGGCTTTTGATGAAGCATTAAACCGCCCCATTTAAATAAGCAGATTCCGGGCCTTGAAAAGGAGCAAATGTTTTTATGAAACCTTAATCCGGCCCTTGTAAAAAGAAGCATCTTTCGGATGAGGCAATGAACTGGCCTCCTGACCTTTAGTGGTCATTAATTCCCTACCTTAATGATGAATTTGACCTCATTTATGGATGTGGTAGTGCATTCCGCCGACCTTATAGAGCCTGGCAGCATGCGCTACCTTTGTGAAAAACTAGTCTGGCCAGCAGGGGGGGCTCATTCCCTGACACGTACCTATGGGATCAAAAGTCCTAATACAACGAGGCGGATTCCAGGCCGTGAAAAGGAGCAAATGTTTTTATGAAACCTTAATCCGGCCCTTGTAAAAAGAAGGATCTTTCAGATGAGGCAATAAACTGGCCTCCTGACCTTTAGTGGTCATTAATTCCCTACCTTAATGATGAATTTGACCTCATTTATGGAAGTGGTAGCGCATTCCGCCGACCTTATAGAGCCTGGCAGCATACGCTACCTTTGTGAAAAACTAGTCTGGCCAGCAGGGGGGGCTCTTTCCCTGACATGTACCTATGGGATCAAACGTCCTAATACAACGAGGCGGATTCCAGGCCTTGAAAAGGAGCAAATGTTTTTATGAAACCTTATTCCGGCCCCTGTAAAAAGGAGTGTCCTTCTCATGAGGCATTAAACTGGCCTCTTGACTTTCTGTGGTCATTAATTCCCTACCTTAATGGTGAATTTGACCTCATTTATGGAAGTGGTAGCGCATTCCGCCGACCTTATAGAGCCTGGCAGCATGCGCTACCTTTGTGAAAAACTAGTCTGGCCAGCAGGGGGGGCTCTTTCCCTGACATGTACCTATGGGATCAAACGTCCTAATACAACGAGGCGGGTTCCAGGCCGTGAAAAGGAGCAAATGTTTTTATGAAACCTTAATCCGGCCCCTGTAAAAAGGAGTGTCCTTCTCATGAGGCATTAAACTGGCCTCCTGACTTTCTGTGGTCTTTAATTCCCTACCTTAATGGTGAATTTGACCTCATTTATGGAGGTGGTAGCACATTCCGCTGGTCTGATTGAACCTGTCAGGATGCGCTACCCCTCTATCAGAGCAGCTTTATTCATCCAAAAAAAATAAGTTCAACTGTTGCTTGCAGTAGTCAGATTCTGGTTACTCTCCAAAGTTAAGCAGGTCTAAACCTGATCTGTGCATGGATGGGGGACCCTTTCTGGAAAACTAGCTGCCTGCTGGAGATAGTTTTAGTCCACCCAGCAGGGGGGGCTCTTTCCCTGACACGTACCTATGGGATCAAACGTCCTAATACAACGAGGCGGATTCCAGTCCGTGAAAAGGAGCAAATTTTTTTATGAAACCTTAATCTGGCCCTTGTAAAAAGAAGCATGTTTCGGATGAGGCAATAAACTGGCCTCCTGACCTTTAGTGGTCATTAATTCCCTACCTTAATGATGAATTTGACCTCATTTATGGAGGTGGTAGCGCATTCCGCCGACCTTATAAAGCCTGGCAGCATGCGCTACCTTTGTGAAAAACTAGTCTGGCCAGCAGGGGGGGCTCTTTCCCTGACATGTACCTATGGGATCAAACGTCCTAATACAACGAGGCGGATTCCAGGCCTTGAAAAGGAGCAAATGTTTTTATAAAACCTTATTCCGGCCCCTGTAAAAAGGAGTGTCCTTCTCATGAGGCATTAAACTGGCCTCTTGACTTTCTGTGGTCATTAATTCCCTACCTTAATGGTGAATTTGACCTCATTTATGGAAGTGGTAGTGCATTCCGCCGACCTTATAGAGCCTGGCAGCATGCGCTACCTTTGTGAAAAATTAGTCTGGCCAGCAGGGGGGGCTCTTTCCCTGACATGTACCTATGGGATTAAACGTCCTAATACAACGAGGCGGATTCCAGGCCTTGAAAAGGAGCAAATGTTTTTATGAAACCTTAATCCGGCCCTTGTAAAAAGAAGGATCTTTCAGATGAGGCAACAAACTGGCCTCCTGACCTTTAGTGGTCATTAATTCCCTACCTTAATGATGAATTTGACCTCATTTATGGAAGTGGTAGCGCATTCCGCCGACCTTATAGAGCCTGGCAGCAGGCGCTACCTTTGTGAAAAACTAGTCTGGCCAGCAGGGGGGGCTCTTTCCCTGACATGTACCTATGGGATCAAACGTCCTAATACAACGAGGCGGATTCCAGGCCGTGAAAAGGAGCAAATGTTTTTATGAAACCTTAATCCGGCCACTGTAAAAAGGAGTGTCCTTCTCATGAGGCATTAAACTGGCCTCCTGACTTTCTGTGGTCTTTAATTCCCTACCTTAATGGTGAATTTGACCTCATTTATGGAGGTGGTAGCACATTCCGCTGGTCTGATTGAACCTGTCAGGATGCGCTACCCCTCTATCAGTGCAGCTTCATTCATCCAAAAAATGTATGTTCAACTGTTGCTTGCACTAGTCAGATTCTGGTTATTCTCTAAAGCTAAGCAGGTCCAAGCCTGCTCTGTTATGGATGGGAGACCATTTGTGGAAAACTAGCTTCCTGCTGGAGATAGTTTTAGTCCAGCCAGCAGGGTTTGCTCATTCCCTGACATGTTCTTTAGGTTCTAAAAGTCCAGATATACAAAAATGACTTCTGCGGTGTAAGGCTTTTGATGAAGCATTAAACCGCCCCATTTAACTAGGCAGATTCCGGGCCTTGAAAAGGAGCAAATGTTTTTATGAAACCTTAATCCGGCCCTTGTAAAAAGAAGCATCTTTCGGATGAGGCAATGAACTGGCCTCCTGACCTTTAGTGGTCATTAATTCCCTACCTTAATGATGAATTTGACCTCATTTATGGAAGTGGCAGCGCATTCCGCCGACCTTCTAGAGCCTGGCAGCATGCGCTACCTTTGTGAAAAACTAGTCTGGCCAGCAGGGGGGGCTCTTTCCCTGACATGTACCTATGGGATCAAACGTCCTAATACAACGAGGCGGATTCCAGGCCGTGAAAATGAGCAAATGTTTTTATGAAACCTTAATCCGGCCCCTGTACAAAGGAATGTCCTTCTCATGAGGCATTAAACTGGCCTCTTGACTTTCTGTGGTCATTAATTCCCTACCTTAATGGTGAATTTGACCTCATTTATGGAAGTGGTAGCGCATTCCGCCGACCTTATAGAGCCTGGCAGCATGCGCTACCTTTGTGAAAAACTAGTCTGGCCAGCAGGGGGGGCTCTTTCCCTGACATGTACCTATGGGATCAAACGTCCTAATACAACGAGGCGGATTCCAGGCCGTGAAAAGGAGCAAATGTTTTTATGAAACCTTAATCCGGCCCTTGTAAAAAGAAGCATCTTTCGGATGAGGCATTAAACTGGCCTCCTGACTTTCTGTGGTCATTAATTCCCTACCTTAATGGTGAATTTGACCTCATTTATGGAGGTGGTAGCACATTCCGCTGGCCTGATTGAACCTGTCAGGATGCCCTACCCCTCTATCAGAGCAGCTTCATTCAACAAAAAAGAACAAGTTCAACTGTTGCTTGCAGTAGTCAGATTCTGGTTACTCTCCAAAGCTAAGCAGGTCCAAACCTGATCTGTGCATGGATGGGAGACCCTTTGTGGAAAACTAGCTTCCTGCTGGAGATAGTTTTAGTCCACCCAGCAGGGGGGGCTCTTCCCCTGACATGTACCTATGGGATCAAACGTCCTAATACAACGAGGCGTATTCCAGTCCGTGAAAAGGAGCAAATGTTTTTATGAAACCTTAATCTGGCCCTTGTAAAAAGAAGCATGTTTCGGATGAGGCAATAAACTGGCCTCCTGACCTTTAGTGGTCATTAATTCCCTACCTTAATGATGAATTTGACCTCATTTATGGAAGTGGTAGCGCATTCCGCCGACCTTATAGAGCCTGGCAGCATGCGCTACCTTTGTGAAAAACTAGTCTGGCCAGCAGGGGGGGCTCTTTCCCTGACATGTACCTATGGGATCAAACGTCCTAATACAACGAGGCGGATTCCAGGCCTTGAAAAGGAGCAAATGTTTTTATGAAACCTTAATCCGGCGCCTGTAAAAAGGAGTATCCTTCACATGAGGCATTAAACTGGCCTCTTGACTTTCTGTGGTCATTAATTCCCTACCTTAATGGTGAATTTGACCTCATTTATGGAAGTGGTAGCGCATTCCGCCGACCTTATAGAGCCTGGCAGCATGCGCTACCTTTGTGAAAAACTAGTCTGGCCAGCAGGGGGGGCTCTTTCCCTGACATGTACCTATGGGATCAAACGTCCTAATACAACGAGGCGGGTTCCAGGCCGTGAAAAGGAGCAAATGTTTTAATGAAACCTTAATCCGGCCCCTGTAAAAAGGAGTGTCCTTCTCATGAGGCATTAAACTGGCCTCCTGACTTTCTGTGGTCTTTAATTCCCTACCTTAATGGTGAATTTGACCTCATTTATGGAGGTGGTAGCACATTCCGCTGGTCTGATTGAACCTGTCAGGATGCGCTACCCCTCTATCAGAGCAGCTTCATTCACCCAAAAAAAATAAGTTCAACTGTTGCTTGCAGTAGTCAGATTCTGGTTACTCTCCGAAGTTAAGCAGGTCTAAACCTTATCTGTGCATGGATGGGGGACCCTTTCTGGAAAACTAGCTGCCTGCTGGAGGTAGTTTTAGTCCACCCAGCAGGGGGGGCTCTTTCCCTGACATGTACCTATGGGATCAAACGTCCTAATACAACGAGGCGGATTCCAGTCCGTGAAAAGGAGCAAATGTTTTTATGAAACCTTAATCTGGCCCTTGTAAAAAGAAGCATGTTTCGGATGAGGCAATAAACTGGCCTCCTGACCTTTAGTGGTCATCAATTCCCTACCTTAATGATGAATTTGACCTCATTTATGGAGGTGGTAGCGCATTCCGCCGACCTTATAAAGCCTGGCAGCATGCGCTACCTTTGTGAAAAACTAGTCTGGCCAGCAGGGGGGGCTCATTCCCTGACACGTACCTATGGGATCAAACGTCCTAATACAACGAGGCGGATTCCAGGCCGTGAAAAGGAGCAAATGTTTTTATGAAACCTTAATCCGGCCCTTGTAAAAAGAAGGATCTTTCAGATGAGGCAATAAACTGGCCTCCTGACCTTTAGTGGTCATTAATTCCCTACCTTAATGATGAATTTGATCTCATTTATGGAAGTGGTAGCGCATTCCGCCGACCTTATAGAGCCTGGCAGCATGCGCTACCTTTGTGAAAAACTAGTCTGGCCAGCAGGGGGGGCTCTTTCCCTGACATGTACCTATGGGATCAAACGTCCTAATACAACGAGGCGGATTCCAGGCCTTGAAAAGGAGCAAATGTTTTTATGAAACCTTATTCCGGCCCCTGTAAAAAGGAGTGTCCTTCTCATGAGGCATTAAACTGGCCTCTTGACTTTCTGTGGTCATTAATTCCCTACCTTAATGGTGAATTTGACCTCATTTATGGAAGTGGTAGTGCATTCCGCCGACCTTATAGAGCCTGGCAGCATGCGCTACCTTTGTGAAAAATTAGTCTGGCCAGCAGGGGGGGCTCTTTCCCTGACATGTACCTATGGGATTAAACGTCCTAATACAACGAGGCGGATTCCAGGCCTTGAAAAGGAGCAAATGTTTTTATGAAACCTTAATCCGGCCCTTGTAAAAAGAAGGATCTTTCAGATGAGGCAACAAACTGGCCTCCTGACCTTTAGTGGTCATTAATTCCCTACCTTAATGATGAATTTGACCTCATTTATGGAAGTGGTAGCGCATTCCGCCGACCTTATAGAGCCTGGCAGCATGCGCTACCTTTGTGAAAAACTAGTCTGGCCAGCAGGGGGGGCTCTTTCCCTGACATGTACCTATGGGATCAAACGTCCTAATACAACGAGGCGGATTCCAGGCCTTGAAAAGGAGCAAATGTTTTGATAAAACCTTAATCCGGCCCCTGTAAAAAGGAGTATCCTTCTCATGAGGCATTAAACTGGCCTCTTGACTTTCTGTGGTCATTATTTCACTACCTTAATGGTGAATTTGACCTCATTCATGGAGGTGGTAGCACATTCCGCTGGCCTGATTGAACCTGTCAGGATGCGCTACCCCTCTATCAGAGCAGCTTCATTCATTCAAAAATAATAAGTTCAACTGTTGCTTGCAGTAGTCAGATTCTGGTTATTCTCTAAAGCTAAGCAGGCCCAAGCCTGCTCTGTGCATGGATGGGAGGCCATTTGTGGAAAACTTGCTTCCTGCTGGAGATAGTTTTAGTCCAGCTAGCAGGGTTTGCTCATTCCCTGACATGTTCTTTAGGTTCTAAAAGTCCAGATATACAAAAATGACTTCTGCGGTGTAAGACTTTTGATGAAGCATTAAACCGCCCCATTTAAATAAGCAGATTCCGGGCCTTGAAAAGGAGCAAATGTTTTTATGAAACCTTAATCCGGCCCTTGTAAAAAGAAGCATCTTTCGGATGAGGCAATGAACTGGCCTCCTGACCTTTAGTGGTCATTAATTCCCTACCTTAATGATGAATTTGACCTCATTTATGGATGTGGTAGTGCATTCCGCCGACCTTATAGAGCCTGGCAGCATGCGCTACCTTTGTGAAAAACTAGTCTGGCCAGCAGGGGGGGCTCATTCCCTGACACGTACCTATGGGATCAAAAGTCCTAATACAACGAGGCGGATTCCAGGCCGTGAAAAGGAGCAAATGTTTTTATGAAACCTTAATCCGGCCCTTGTAAAAAGAAGGATCTTTCAGATGAGGCAATAAACTGGCCTCCTGACCTTTAGTGGTCATTAATTCCCTACCTTAATGATGAATTTGACCTCATTTATGGAAGTGGTAGCGCATTCCGCCGACCTTATAGAGCCTGGCAGCATACGCTACCTTTGTGAAAAACTAGTCTGGCCAGCAGGGGGGGCTCTTTCCCTGACATGTACCTATGGGATCAAACGTCCTAATACAACGAGGCGGATTCCAGGCCTTGAAAAGGAGCAAATGTTTTTATGAAACCTTATTCCGGCCCCTGTAAAAAGGAGTGTCCTTCTCATGAGGCATTAAACTGGCCTCTTGACTTTCTGTGGTCATTAATTCCCTACCTTAATGGTGAATTTGACCTCATTTATGGAAGTGGTAGCGCATTCCGCCGACCTTATAGAGCCTGGCAGCATGCGCTACCTTTGTGAAAAACTAGTCTGGCCAGCAGGGGGGGCTCTTTCCCTGACATGTACCTATGGGATCAAACGTCCTAATACAACGAGGCGGGTTCCAGGCCGTGAAAAGGAGCAAATGTTTTTATGAAACCTTAATCCGGCCCCTGTAAAAAGGAGTGTCCTTCTCATGAGGCATTAAACTGGCCTCCTGACTTTCTGTGGTCTTTAATTCCCTACCTTAATGGTGAATTTGACCTCATTTATGGAGGTGGTAGCACATTCCGCTGGTCTGATTGAACCTGTCAGGATGCGCTACCCCTCTATCAGAGCAGCTTTATTCATCCAAAAAAAATAAGTTCAACTGTTGCTTGCAGTAGTCAGATTCTGGTTACTCTCCAAAGTTAAGCAGGTCTAAACCTGATCTGTGCATGGATGGGGGACCCTTTCTGGAAAACTAGCTGCCTGCTGGAGATAGTTTTAGTCCACCCAGCAGGGGGGGCTCTTTCCCTGACACGTACCTATGGGATCAAACGTCCTAATACAACGAGGCGGATTCCAGTCCGTGAAAAGGAGCAAATTTTTTTATGAAACCTTAATCTGGCCCTTGTAAAAAGAAGCATGTTTCGGATGAGGCAATAAACTGGCCTCCTGACCTTTAGTGGTCATTAATTCCCTACCTTAATGATGAATTTGACCTCATTTATGGAGGTGGTAGCGCATTCCGCCGACCTTATAAAGCCTGGCAGCATGCGCTACCTTTGTGAAAAACTAGTCTGGCCAGCAGGGGGGGCTCTTTCCCTGACATGTACCTATGGGATCAAACGTCCTAATACAACGAGGCGGATTCCAGGCCTTGAAAAGGAGCAAATGTTTTTATAAAACCTTATTCCGGCCCCTGTAAAAAGGAGTGTCCTTCTCATGAGGCATTAAACTGGCCTCTTGACTTTCTGTGGTCATTAATTCCCTACCTTAATGGTGAATTTGACCTCATTTATGGAAGTGGTAGTGCATTCCGCCGACCTTATAGAGCCTGGCAGCATGCGCTACCTTTGTGAAAAATTAGTCTGGCCAGCAGGGGGGGCTCTTTCCCTGACATGTACCTATGGGATTAAACGTCCTAATACAACGAGGCGGATTCCAGGCCTTGAAAAGGAGCAAATGTTTTTATGAAACCTTAATCCGGCCCTTGTAAAAAGAAGGATCTTTCAGATGAGGCAACAAACTGGCCTCCTGACCTTTAGTGGTCATTAATTCCCTACCTTAATGATGAATTTGACCTCATTTATGGAAGTGGTAGCGCATTCCGCCGACCTTATAGAGCCTGGCAGCATGCGCTACCTTTGTGAAAAACTAGTCTGGCCAGCAGGGGGGGCTCTTTCCCTGACATGTACCTATGGGATCAAACGTCCTAATACAACGAGGCGGATTCCAGGCCTTGAAAAGGAGCAAATGTTTTGATAAAACCTTAATCCGGCCCCTGTAAAAAGGAGTATCCTTCTCATGAGGCATTAAACTGGCCTCTTGACTTTCTGTGGTCATTATTTCACTACCTTAATGGTGAATTTGACCTCATTCATGGAGGTGGTAGCACATTCCGCTGGCCTGATTGAACCTGTCAGGATGCGCTACCCCTCTATCAGAGCAGCTTCATTCATTCAAAAATAATAAGTTCAACTGTTGCTTGCAGTAGTCAGATTCTGGTTATTCTCTAAAGCTAAGCAGGCCCAAGCCTGCTCTGTGCATGGATGGGAGGCCATTTGTGGAAAACTTGCTTCCTGCTGGAGATAGTTTTAGTCCAGCTAGCAGGGTTTGCTCATTCCCTGACATTTTCTTTAGGTTCTAAAAGTCCAGATATACAAAAATGACTTCTGCGGTGTAAGGCTTTTGATGAAGCATTAAACCGTCCCATTTAAATAAGCAGATTCCGGGCCTTGAAAAGGAGCAAATGTTTTTATGAAACCTTAATCCGGCCCTTGTAAAAAGAAGCATCTTTCGGATGAGGCAATGAACTGGCCTCCTGACCTTTAGTGGTCATTAATTCCCTACCTTAATGATGAATTTGACCTCATTTATGGATGTGGTAGTGCATTCCGCCGACCTTATAGAGCCTGGCAGCATGCGCTACCTTTGTGAAAAACTAGTCTGGCCAGCAGGGGGGGCTCATTCCCTGACACGTACCTATGGGATCAAAAGTCCTAATACAACGAGGCGGATTCCAGGCCGTGAAAAGGAGCAAATGTTTTTATGAAACCTTAATCCGGCCCTTGTAAAAAGAAGGATCTTTCGGATGAGGCAATAAACTGGCCTCCTGACCTTTAGTGGTCATTAATTCCCTACCTTAATGATGAATTTGACCTCATTTATGGAAGTGGTAGCGCATTCCGCCGACCTTATAGAGCCTGGCAGCATACGCTACCTTTGTGAAAAACTAGTCTGGCCAGCAGGGGGGGCTCTTTCCCTGACATGTACCTATGGGATCAAACGTCCTAATACAACGAGGCGGATTCCAGGCCTTGAAAAGGAGCAAATGTTTTTATGAAACCTTATTCCGGCCCCTGTAAAAAGGAGTGTCCTTCTCATGAGGCATTAAACTGGCCTCTTGACTTTCTGTGGTCATTAATTCCCTACCTTAATGGTGAATTTGACCTCATTTATGGAAGTGGTAGCGCATTCCGCCGACCTTATAGAGCCTGGCAGCATGCGCTACCTTTGTGAAAAACTAGTCTGGCCAGCAGGGGGGGCTCTTTCCCTGACATGTACCTATGGGATCAAACGTCCTAATACAACGAGGCGGGTTCCAGGCCGTGAAAAGGAGCAAATGTTTTTATGAAACCTTAATCCGGCCCCTGTAAAAAGGAGTGTCCTTCTCATGAGGCATTAAACTGGCCTCCTGACTTTCTGTGGTCTTTAATTCCCTACCTTAATGGTGAATTTGACCTCATTTATGGAGGTGGTAGCACATTCCGCTGGTCTGATTGAACCTGTCAGGATGCGCTACCCCTCTATCAGAGCAGCTTTATTCATCCAAAAAAAATAAGTTCAACTGTTGCTTGCAGTAGTCAGATTCTGGTTACTCTCCAAAGTTAAGCAGGTCTAAACCTGATCTGTGCATGGATGGGGGACCCTTTCTGGAAAACTAGCTGCCTGCTGGAGGTAGTTTTAGTCCACCCACCAGGGGGGGCTCTTTCCCTGACATGTACCTATGGGATCAAACGTCCTAATACAACGAGGCGGATTCCAGTACGTGAAAAGGAGCAAATTTTTTTATGAAACCTTAATCTGGCCCTTGTAAAAAGAAGCATGTTTCGGATGAGGCAATAAACTGGCCTCCTGACCTTTAGTGGTCATCAATTCCCTTCCTTAATGATGAATTTGACCTCATTTATGGAGGTGGTAGCGCATTCCGCCGACCTTATAAAGCCTGGCAGCATGCGCTACCTTTGTGAAAAACTAGTCTGGCCAGCAGGGGGGGGCTCATTCCCTGACACGTACCTATGGGATCAAACGTCCTAATACAACGAGGCGGATTCCAGGCCGTGAAAAGGAGCAAATGTTTTTATGAAACCTTAATCCGGCCCTTGTAAAAAGAAGGATCTTTCAGATGAGGCAATAAACTGGCCTCCTGACCTTTAGTGGTCATTAATTCCCTACCTTAATGATGAATTTGACCTCATTTATGGAAGTGGTAGCGCATTCCGCCGACCTTATAGAGCCTGGCAGCATGCGCTACCTTTGTGAAAAACTAGTCTGGCCAGCAGGGGGGGCTCTTTCCCTGACATGTACCTATGGGATCAAACGTCCTAATACAACGAGGCGGATTCCAGGCCTTGAAAAGGAGCAAATGTTTTTATGAAACCTTATTCCGGCCCCTGTAAAAAGGAGTGTCCTTCTCATGAGGCATTAAACTGGCCTCTTGACTTTCTGTGGTCATTAATTCCCTACCTTAATGGTGAATTTGACCTCATTTATGGAAGTGGTAGCGCATTCCGCCGACCTTATAGAGCCTGGCAGCATGCGCTACCTTTGTGAAAAATTAGTCTGGCCAGCAGGGGGGGCTCATTCCCTGACACGTAACTATGGGATCAAACGTCCTAATACAACGAGGCGGATTCCAGGCCGTGAAAAGGAGCAAATGTTTTTATGAAACCTTAATCCGGCCCTTGTAAAAAGAAGGATCTTTCAGATGAGGCAATAAACTGGCCTCCTGACCTTTAGTGGTCATTAATTCCCTACCTTAATGATGAATTTGACCTCATTTTTGGAAGTGGTAGCGCATTTCGCCGACCTTATAGAGCCTGGCAGCATGCGCTACCTTTGTGAAAAACTAGTCTGGCCAGCAGGGGGGGCTCTTTCCCTGACATGTACCTATGGGATCAAACGTCCTAATACAACGAGGCGGATTCCAGGCCGTGAAAAGGAGCAAATGTTTTTATGAAACCTTAATCCGGCCCCTGTAAAAAGGAGTGTCCTTCTCATGAGGCATTAAACTGGCCTCTTGACTTTCTGTGGTCATTAATTCCCTACCTTAATGGTGAATTTGACCTCATTTATGGAGGTGGTAGCAAATTCCGCTGGCCTGATCGAACCTGTCAGGATGCCCTACCCCTCTATCAGAGCAGCTTCATTCAACAAAAAAGAACAAGTTCAACTGTTGCTTGCAGTAGTCAGATTCTGGTTACTCTCCAAAGTTAAGCAGGTCTAAACCTGATCTGTTCATGGATGGGAGACCCTTTGTGGAAAACTAGCTGCCTGCTGGAGATAGTTTTAGTCCACCCAGCAGGGGGGGCTCTTTCCCTGACACGTACCTATGGGATCAAACGTCCTAATACAACAAGGCGGATTCCAGTCCGTGAAAAGGAGCAAATTTTTTTATGAAACCTTAATCTGGCCCTTGTAAAAAGAAGCATGTTTCGGATGAGGCAATAAACTGGCCTCCTGACCTTTAGTGGTCATTAATTCCCTACCTTAATGATGAATTTGACCTCATTTATGGAGGTGGTAGCGCATTCCGCCGACCTTATAAAGCCTGGCAGCATGCGCTACCTTTGTGAAAAACTAGTCTGGCCAGCAGGGGGGGCTCATTCCCTGACACGTACCTATGGGATCAAACGTCCTAATACAACGAGGCGGATTCCAGGCCGTGAAAAGGAGCAAATGTTTTTATGAAACCTTAATCCGGCCCTTGTAAAAAGAAGGATCTTTCAGATGAGGCAATAAACTGGCCTCCTGACCTTTAGTGGTCATTAATTCCCTACCTTAATGATGAATTTGACCTCATTTATGGAAGTGGTAGCGCATTCCGCCGACCTTATAGAGCCTGGCAGCATGCGCTACCTTTGTGAAAAACTAGTCTGGCCAGCAGGGGGGGCTCTTTCCCTGACATGTACCTATGGGATCAAACGTCCTAATACAACGAGGCGGATTCCAGGCCTTGAAAAGGAGCAAATGTTTTGATGAAACCTTAATCCGGCCCCTGTAAAAAGGAGCATCCTTCTCATGAGGCATTAAACTGGCCTCTTGACTTTCTGTGGTCATTATTTCACTACCTTAATGGTGAATTTGACCTCATTCATGGAGGTGGTAGCACATTCCGCTGGCCTGATTGAACCTGTCAGGATGCGCTACCCCTCTATCAGAGCAGCTTCATTCATCCAAAAATAATAAGTTCAACTGTTGCTTGCAGTAGTCAGATTCTGGTTATTCTCTGAGGCTAAGCAGGCCCAAGCCTGCTCTGTGCATGGATGGGAGGCCATTTGTGGAAAACTTGCTTCCTGCTGGAGATAGTTTTAGTCCAGCTAGCAGGGTTTGCTCATTCCCTGACATGTTCTTTAGGTTCTAAAAGTCCAGATATACAAAAATGACTTCTGCGGTGTAAGGCTTTTGATGAAGCATTAAACCGCCCCATTTAAATAAGCAGATTCCGGGCCTTGAAAAGGAGCAAATGTTTTTATGAAACCTTAATCCGGCCCTTGTAAAAAGAAGCATCTTTCGGATGAGGCAATGAACTGGCCTCCTGACCTTTAGTGGTCATTAATTCCCTACCTTAATGATGAATTTGACCTCATTTATGGATGTGGTAGCGCATTCCGCCGACCTTATAGAGCCTGGCAGCATGCGCTACCTTTGTGAAAAACTAGTCTGGCCAGCAGGCGGGCTCATTCCCTGACATGTACCTATGGGATCAAACGTCCTAATACAACGAGGCGGATTCCAGGCCGTGAAAAGGAGCAAATGTTTTTATGAAACCTTAATCCGGCCCTTGTAAAAAGAAGCATCTTTCGGATGAGGCAATAAACTGGCCTCCTGACCTTTAGTGGTCATTAATTCCCTACCTTAATGATGAATTTGACCTCATTTATGGAAGTGGTAGCGCATTCCGCCGACCTTATAGAGCCTGGCAGCATGCGCTATCTTTGTGAAAAACTAGTCTGTCCAGCAGGGGGGGCTCTTTCCCTGACATGTACCTATGGGATCAAACGTCCTAATACAACGAGGCAGATTCCGGGCCTTGAAAAGGAGCAAATGTTTTTATGAAACCTTAATCCGGCCCTTGTAAAAAGAAGGATCTTTCAGATGAGGCAATAAACTGGCCTCCTGACCTTTAGTGGTCATTAATTCCCTACCTTAATGATGAATTTGACCTCATTTATGGAAGTGGTAGCGCATTCCGCCGACCTTATAGAGCCTGGCAGCATACGCTACCTTTGTGAAAAACTAGTCTGGCCAGCAGGGGGGGCTCTTTCCCTGACATGTACCTATGGGATCAAACGTCCTAATACAACGAGGCGGATTCCAGGCCTTGAAAAGGAGCAAATGTTTTGATAAAACCTTAATCCGGCCCCTGTAAAAAGGAGTATCCTTCTCATGAGGCATTAAACTGGCCTCTTGACTTTCTGTGGTCATTATTTCACTACCTTAATGGTGAATTTGACCTCATTCATGGAGGTGGTAGCACATTCCGCTGGCCTGATTGAACCTGTCAGGATGCGCTACCCCTCTATCAGAGCAGCTTCATTCATTCAAAAATAATAAGTTCAACTGTTGCTTGCAGTAGTCAGATTCTGGCTATTCTCTAAAGCTAAGCAGGCCCAAGCCTGCTCTGTGCATGGATGGGAGGCCATTTGTGGAAAACTTGCTTCCTGCTGGAGATAGTTTTAGTCCAGCTAGCAGGGTTTGCTCATTCCCTGACATGTTCTTTAGGTTCTAAAAGTCCAGATATACAAAAATGACTTCTGCGGTGTAAGGCTTTTGATGAAGCATTAAACCGCCCCATTTAAATAAGCAGATTCCGGGCCTTGAAAAGGAGCAAATGTTTTCATGAAACCTTAATCCGGCCCTTGTAAAAAGAAGCATCTTTCGGATGAGGCAATGAACTGGCCTCCTGACCTTTAGTGGTCATTAATTCCCTACCTTAATGATGAATTTGACCTCATTTATGGATGTGGTAGTGCATTCCGCCGACCTTATAGAGCCTGGCAGCATGCGCTACCTTTGTGAAAAACTAGTCTGGCCAGCAGGGGGGGCTCATTCCCTGACACGTACCTATGGGATCAAAAGTCCTAATACAACGAGGCGGATTCCAGGCCGTGAAAAGGAGCAAATGTTTTTATGAAACCTTAATCCGGCCCTTGTAAAAAGAAGGATCTTTCAGATGAGGCAATAAACTGGCCTCCTGACCTTTAGTGGTCATTAATTCCCTACCTTAATGATGAATTTGACCTCATTTATGGAAGTGGTAGCGCATTCCGCCGACCTTATAGAGCCTGGCAGCATACGCTACCTTTGTGAAAAACTAGTCTGGCCAGCAGGGGGGGCTCTTTCCCTGACATGTACCTATGGGATCAAACGTCCTAATACAACGAGGCGGATTCCAGGCCTTGAAAAGGAGCAAATGTTTTTATGAAACCTTATTCCGGCCCCTGTAAAAAGGAGTGTCCTTCTCATGAGGCATTAAACTGGCCTCTTGACTTTCTGTGGTCATTAATTCCCTACCTTAATGGTGAATTTGACCTCATTTATGGAAGTGGTAGCGCATTCCGCCGACCTTATAGAGCCTGGCAGCATGCGCTACCTTTGTGAAAAACTAGTCTGGCCAGCAGGGGGGGCTCTTTCCCTGACATGTACCTATGGGATCAAACGTCCTAATACAACGAGGCGGGTTCCAGGCCGTGAAAAGGAGCAAATGTTTTTATGAAACCTTAATCCGGCCCCTGTAAAAAGGAGTGTCCTTCTCATGAGGCATTAAACTGGCCTCCTGACTTTCTGTGGTCTTTAATTCCCTACCTTCATGGTGAATTTGACCTCATTTATGGAGGTGGTAGCACATTCCGCTGGTCTGATTGAACCTGTCAGGATGCGCTACCCCTCTATCAGAGCAGCTTTATTCATCCAAAAAAAATAAGTTCAACTGTTGCTTGCAGTAGTCAGATTCTGGTTACTCTCCAAAGTTAAGCAGGTCTAAACCTGATCTGTGCATGGATGGGGGACCCTTTCTGGAAAACTAGCTGCCTGCTGGAGATAGTTTTAGTCCACCCAGCAGGGGGGGCTCTTTCCCTGACACGTACCTATGGGATCAAACGTCCTAATACAACGAGGCGGATTCCAGTCCGTGAAAAGGAGCAAATTTTTTTATGAAACCTTAATCTGGCCCTTGTAAAAAGAAGCATGTTTCGGATGAGGCAATAAACTGGCCTCCTGACCTTTAGTGGTCATTAATTCCCTACCTTAATGATGAATTTGACCTCATTTATGGAGGTGGTAGCGCATTCCGCCGACCTTATAAAGCCTGGCAGCATGCGCTACCTTTGTGAAAAACTAGTCTGGCCAGCAGGGGGGGCTCTTTCCCTGACATGTACCTATGGGATCAAACGTCCTAATACAACGAGGCGGATTCCAGGCCTTGAAAAGGAGCAAATGTTTTTATAAAACCTTATTCCGGCCCCTGTAAAAAGGAGTGTCCTTCTCATGAGGCATTAAACTGGCCTCTTGACTTTCTGTGGTCATTAATTCCCTACCTTAATGGTGAATTTGACCTCATTTATGGAAGTGGTAGTGCATTCCGCCGACCTTATAGAGCCTGGCAGCATGCGCTACCTTTGTGAAAAATTAGTCTGGCCAGCAGGGGGGGCTCTTTCCCTGACATGTACCTATGGGATCAAACGTCCTAATACAACGAGGCGGATTCCAGGCCGTGAAAAGGAGCAAATGTTTTTATGAAACCTTAATCCGGCCCTTGTAAAAAGAAGGATCTTTCAGATGAGGCAATAAACTGGCCTCCTGACCTTTAGTGGTCATTAATTCCCTACCTTAATGATGAATTTGACCTCATTTATGGAAGTGGTAGCGCATTCCGCCGACCTTATAGAGCCTGGCAGCATGCGCTACCTTTGTGAAAAACTAGTCTGGCCAGCAGGGGGGGCTCTTTCCCTGACATGTACCTATGGGATCAAACGTCCTAATACAACGAGGCGGATTCCAGGCCTTGAAAAGGAGCAAATGTTTTTATGAAACCTTATTCCGGCCCCTGTAAAAAGGAGTGTCCTTCTCATGAGGCATTAAACTGGCCTCTTGACTTTCTGTGGTCATTAATTCCCTACCTTAATGGTGAATTTGACCTCATTTATGGAAGTGGTAGCGCATTCCGCCGACCTTATAGAGCCTGGCAGCATGCGCTACCTTTGTGAAAAACTAGTCTGGCCAGCAGGGGGGGCTCTTTCCCTGACATGTACCTATGGGATCAAACGTCCTAATACAACGAGGCCGATTCCAGGCCTTGAAAAGGAGCAAATGTTTTTATGAAACCTTAATCCGGCCCCTGTAAAAAGGAGTATCCTTCTCATGAGGCATTAAACTGGCCTCTTGACTTTCTGTGGTCATTAATTCCCTACCTTAATGGTGAATTTGACCTCATTTATGGAGGTGGTAGCACATTCCGCTGGCCTGATTGAACCTGTCAGGATGCGCTACCCCTCTATCAGAGCAGCTTCATTCATCCAAAAAAAATAAGTTCAACTGTTGCTTGCGGTAGTCAGATTCTGGTTATTCTCTAAAGCTAAGCAGGCCCAAGCCTGCTCTGTGCATGGATTCGAGACCATTTGTGGAAAACTAGCTTCCTGCTGGGGATAGTTTTAGTCCAGCCAGCAGGGTTTGCTCATTCCCTGACATGTTCTTTAGGTTCTAAAAGTCCAGATATACAAAAATGACTTCTGCGGTGTAAGGCTTTTGATGAAGCATTAAACCGCCCCATTTAACTAGGCAGATTCCGGGCCTTGAAAAGGAGCAAATGTTTTTATGAAACCTTAATCCGGCCCTTGTAAAAAGAAGCATCTTTCGGATGAGGCAATGAACTGGCCTCCTGACCTTTAGTGGTCATTAATTCCCTACCTTAATGATGAATTTGACCTCATTTATGGAAGTGGTAGCGCATTCCGCCGACCTTATAGAGCCTGGCAGCGTGCGCTACCTTTGTGAAAAACTAGTCTGGCCAGCAGGGGGGCTCTTTCCCTGACATGTACCTATGGGATCAAACGTCCTAATACAACGAGGCGGATTCCAGGCCGTGAAAAGGAGCAAATGTTTTTATGAAACCTTAATCCGGCCCCTTTAAAAGGAGTGTCCTTCGCATGAGGCATTAAACTGGCCTCCTGACTTTCTGTGGTAATTAATTCCCTACCTTAATGGTGAATTTGACCTCATTTATGGAGGTGGTAGCGCATTCCGCCGACCTTATAGAGCCTGGCAGCATGCGCTACCTTTGTGAAAAACTAGTCTGGCCAGCAGGGGGGGCTCTTTCCCTGACATGTACCTATGGGATCAAACGTCCTAATACAACGAGGCGGATTCCAGGCCGTGAAAAGGAGCAAATGTTTTTATGAAACCTTAATCCGGCCCCTGTAAAAAGGAGTGTCCTTCTCATGAGGCATTAAACTGGCCTCCTGACTTTCTGTGGTCTTTAATTCCCTACCTTAATGGTGAATTTGACCTCATTTATGGAGGTGGTAGCACATTCCGCTGGTCTGATTGAACCTGTCAGGATGCGCTACCCCTCTATCAGAGCAGCTTCATTCATCCAAAGAAAATAAGTTCAACTGTTGCTTGCAGTAGTCAGATTCTGGTTATTCTCTAAAGCTAAGCAGGCCTAAACCTACTCTGTGCATGGACGGGAGACCATTTGTGGAAAACTAGCTTCCTGCTGGAGATAGTTTTAGTCCAGCCAGCAGGGTTTGCTCATTCCCTGACATGTACTTTAGGTTCCAAAAGTCCAGATATACAAAAATGACTTCTGCGGTGTAAGGCTTTTGATGAAGCATTAAACCTCCCCATTTAACTAGGCAGAGTCCGGGCCTTGAAAAGGAGCAAATGTTTTTATGAATCCTTAATCCGGCCCTTGTAAAAAGAAGCATTTTTCGAACGAGGCAATGAACTGGCCTCCTGACCTTTAGTGGTCATTAATTTCCTACCTTAATGATGAATTTGACCTCATTTATGGAAGTGGTAGCGCATTCCGCCGACCTTATGGAGCCTGGCAGCGTGCGCTACCTTTGTGAAAAACTAGTCTGGCCAGCAGGGGGGGCTCTTTCCCTGACATGTACCTATGGGATCAAACGTCCTAATACAACGAGGCGGATTCCAGGCCGTGAAAAGGAGCAAATGTTTTTATGAAACCTTAATCCGGCCCCTTTAAAAGGAGTGTCCTTCGCATGAGGCATTAAACTGGCCTCCTGACTTTCTGTGGTAATTAATTCCCTACCTTAATGGTGAATTTGACCTCATTTATGGAGGTGGTAGCGCATTCCGCCGACCTTATAGAGCCTGGCAGCATGCGCTACCTTTGTGAAAAACTAGTCTGGCCAGCAGGGGGGGCTCTTTCCCTGACATGTACCTATGGGATCAAACGTCCTAATACAACGAGGCGGATTCCAGGCCGTGAAAAGGAGCAAATGTTTTTATGAAACCTTAATCCGGCCACTGTAAAAAGGAGTGTCCTTCTCATGAGGCATTAAACTGGCCTCCTGACTTTCTGTGGTCTTTAATTCCCTACCTTAATGGTGAATTTGACCTCATTTATGGAGGTGGTAGCACATTCCGCTGGTCTGATTGAACCTGTCAGGATGAGCTACCCCTCTATCAGTGCAGCTTCATTCATCCAAATAATGTATGTTCAACTGTTGCTTGCACTAGTCAGATTCTGGTTATTCTCTAAAGCTAAGCAGGTCCAAGCCTGCTCTGTTATGGATGGGAGACCATTTGTGGAAAACTAGCTTCCTGCTGGAGATAGTTTTAGTCCAGCCAGCAGGGTTTGCTCATTCCCTGACATGTTCTTTAGGTTCTAAAAGTCCAGATATACAAAAATGACTTCTGCGGTGTAAGGCTTTTGATGAAGCATTAAACCGCCCCATTTAACTAGGCAGATTCCGGGCCTTGAAAAGGAGCAAATGTTTTTATGAAACCTTAATCCGGCCCTTGTAAAAAGAAGCATCTTTCGGATGAGGCAATGAACTGGCCTCCTGACCTTTAGTGGTCATTAATTCCCTACCTTAATGATGAATTTGACCTCATTTATGGAAGTGGTAGCGCATTCCGCCGACCTTCTAGAGCCTGGCAGCATGCGCTACCTTTGTGAAAAACTAGTCTGGCCAGCAGGGGGGGCTCTTTCCCTGACATGTACCTATGGGATCAAACGTCCTAATACAACGAGGCGGATTCCAGGCCGTGAAAATGAGCAAATGTTTTTATGAAACCTTAATCCGGCCCCTGTACAAAGGAATGTCCTTCTCATGAGGCATTAAACTGGCCTCTTGACTTTCTGTGGTCATTAATTCCCTACCTTAATGGTGAATTTGACCTCATTTATGGAAGTGGTAGCGCATTCCGCCGACCTTATAGAGCCTGGCAGCATGCGCTACCTTTGTGAAAAACTAGTCTGGCCAGCAGGGGGGGCTCTTTCCCTGACATGTACCTATGGGATCAAACGTCCTAATACAACGAGGCGGATTCCAGGCCGTGAAAAGGAGCAAATGTTTTTATGAAACCTTAATCCGGCCCTTGTAAAAAGAAGCATCTTTCGGATGAGGCATTAAACTGGCCTCCTGACTTTCTGTGGTCATTAATTCCCTACCTTAATGGTGAATTTGACCTCATTTATGGAGGTGGTAGCACATTCCGCTGGCCTGATTGAACCTGTCAGGATGCCCTACCCCTCTATCAGAGCAGCTTCATTCAACAAAAAAGAACAAGTTCAACTGTTGCTTGCAGTAGTCAGATTCTGGTTACTCTCCAAAGCTAAGCAGGTCCAAACCTGATCTGTGCATGGATGGGAGACCCTTTGTGGAAAACTAGCTTCCTGCTGGAGATAGTTTTAGTCCACCCAGCAGGGGGGGCTCTTCCCCTGACATGTACCTATGGGATCAAACGTCCTAATACAACGAGGCGTATTCCAGTCCGTGAAAAGGAGCAAATGTTTTTATGAAACCTTAATCTGGCCCTTGTAAAAAGAAGCATGTTTCGGATGAGGCAATAAACTGGCCTCCTGACCTTTAGTGGTCATTAATTCCCTACCTTAATGATGAATTTGACCTCATTTATGGAAGTGGTAGCGCATTCCGCCGACCTTATAGAGCCTGGCAGCATGCGCTACCTTTGTGAAAAACTAGTCTGGCCAGCAGGGGGGGCTCTTTCCCTGACATGTACCTATGGGATCAAACGTCCTAATACAACGAGGCGGATTCCAGGCCTTGAAAAGGAGCAAATGTTTTTATGAAACCTTAATCCGGCGCCTGTAAAAAGGAGTATCCTTCACATGAGGCATTAAACTGGCCTCTTGACTTTCTGTGGTCATTAATTCCCTACCTTAATGGTGAATTTGACCTCATTTATGGAGGTGGTAGCACATTCCGCTGGCCTGATTGAACCTGTCAGGATGCGCTACCCCTCTGTCAGAGCAGCTTCATTCATCCAAAAAAAAAATAAGTTCAACTGTTGCTTGCGGTAGGCAGATTCTGGTCATTCTCTAAAGCTAAGCAAGCCCAAGCCTGCTCTGTGCATGGATGGGAGACCATTTGTGGAAAACTAGCTTCCTGCTGGAGATAGTTTTAGTCCAGCCAGCAGGGTTTGCTCATTCCCTGACATGTTCTTTAGGTTCTAAAAGTCCAGATATACAAAAATGACTTCTGCGGTGTAAGGCTTTTGATGAAGCATTAAACCGCCCCATTTAACTAGGCAGATTCCGGGCCTTGAAAAGGAGCAAATGTTTTTATGAAACCTTAATCCGGCCCTTGTAAAAAGAAGCATCTTTCGGATGAGGCAATGAACTGGCCTCCTGACCTTTAGTGGTCATTAATTCCCTACCTTAATGATGAATTTGACCTCATTTATGGAAGTGGTAGCGCATTCCGCCGACCTTATAGAGCCTGGCAGCAGGCGCTACCTTTGTGAAAAACTAGTCTGGCCAGCAGGGGGGGCTCTTTCCCTGACATGTACCTATGGGATCAAACGTCCTAATACAACGAGGCGGATTCCAGGCCTTGAAAAGGAGCAAATGTTTTTATGAAACCTTATTCCGGCCCCTGTAAAAAGGAGTGTCCTTCTCATGAGGCATTAAACTGGCCTCTTGACTTTCTGTGGTCATTAATTCCCTACCTTAATGGTGAATTTGACCTCATTTATGGAAGTGGTAGCGCATTCCGCCGACCTTATAGAGCCTGGCAGCATGCGCTACCTTTGTGAAAAACTAGTCTGGCCAGCAGGGGGGGCTCTTTCCCTGACATGTACCTATGGGATCAAACGTCCTAATACAACGAGGCGGGTTCCAGGCCGTGAAAAGGAGCAAATGTTTTAATGAAACCTTAATCCGGCCCCTGTAAAAAGGAGTGTCCTTCTCATGAGGCATTAAACTGGCCTCCTGACTTTCTGTGGTCTTTAATTCCCTACCTTAATGGTGAATTTGACCTCATTTATGGAGGTGGTAGCACATTCCGCTGGTCTGATTGAACCTGTCAGGATGCGCTACCCCTCTATCAGAGCAGCTTCATTCATCCAAAAAAAATAAGTTCAACTGTTGCTTGCAGTAGTCAGATTCTGGTTACTCTCCGAAGTTAAGCAGGTCTAAACCTTATCTGTGCATGGATGGGGGACCCTTTCTGGAAAACTAGCTGCCTGCTGGAGGTAGTTTTAGTCCACCCAGCAGGGGGGGCTCTTTCCCTGACATGTACCTATGGGATCAAACATCCTAATACAACGAGGCGGATTCCAGTCCGTGAAAAGGAGCAAATGTTTTTATGAAACCTTAATCTGGCCCTTGTAAAAAGAAGCATGTTTCGGATGAGGCAATAAACTGGCCTCCTGACCTTTAGTGGTCATCAATTCCCTACCTTAATGATGAATTTGACCTCATTTATGGAGGTGGTAGCGCATTCCGCCGACCTTATAAAGCCTGGCAGCATGCGCTACCTTTGTGAAAAACTAGTCTGGCCAGCAGGGGGGGCTCATTCCCTGACACGTACCTATGGGATCAAACGTCCTAATACAACGAGGCGGATTCCAGGCCGTGAAAAGGAGCAAATGTTTTTATGAAACCTTAATCCGGCCCTTGTAAAAAGAAGGATCTTTTAGGATGAGGCAATAAACTGGCCTCCTGACCTTTAGTGGTCATTAATTCCCTACCTTAATGATGAATTTGACCTCATTTATGGAAGTGGTAGCGCATTCCGCCGACCTTATAGAGCCTGGCAGCATGCGCTACCTTTGTGAAAAACTAGTCTGGCCAGCAGGGGGGGCTCTTTCCCTGACATGTACCTATGGGATCAAACGTCCTAATACAACGAGGCGGATTCCAGGCCTTGAAAAGGAGCAAATGTTTTTATGAAACCTTATTCCGGCCCCTGTAAAAAGGAGTGTCCTTCTCATGAGGCATTAAACTGGCCTCTTGACTTTCTGTGGTCATTAATTCCCTACCTTAATGGTGAATTTGACCTCATTTATGGAAGTGGTAGTGCATTCTGCCGACCTTATAGAGCCTGGCAGCATGCGCTACCTTTGTGAAAAATTAGTCTGGCCAGCAGGGGGGGCTCTTTCCCTGACATGTACCTATGGGATTAAACGTCCTAATACAACGAGGCGGATTCCAGGCCTTGAAAAGGAGCAAATGTTTTTATGAAACCTTAATCCGGCCCTTGTAAAAAGAAGGATCTTTCAGATGAGGCAACAAACTGGCCTCCTGACCTTTAGTGGTCATTAATTCCCTACCTTAATGATGAATTTGACCTCATTTATGGAAGTGGTAGCGCATTCCGCCGACCTTATAGAGCCTGGCAGCATGCGCTACCTTTGTGAAAAACTAGTCTGGCCAGCAGGGGGGGCTCTTTCCCTGACATGTACCTATGGGATCAAACGTCCTAATACAACGAGGCGGATTCCAGGCCTTGAAAAGGAGCAAATGTTTTGATAAAACCTTAATCCGGCCCCTGTAAAAAGGAGTATCCTTCTCATGAGGCATTAAACTGGCCTCTTGACTTTCTGTGGTCATTATTTCACTACCTTAATGGTGAATTTGACCTCATTCATGGAGGTGGTAGCACATTCCGCTGGCCTGATTGAACCTGTCAGGATGCGCTACCCCTCTATCAGAGCAGCTTCATTCATTCAAAAATAATAAGTTCAACTGTTGCTTGCAGTAGTCAGATTCTGGCTATTCTCTAAAGCTAAGCAGGCCCAAGCCTGCTCTGTGCATGGATGGGAGGCCATTTGTGGAAAACTTGCTTCCTGCTGGAGATAGTTTTAGTCCAGCTAGCAGGGTTTGCTCATTCCCTGACATGTTCTTTAGGTTCTAAAAGTCCAGATATACAAAAATGACTTCTGCGGTGTAAGGCTTTTGATGAAGCATTAAACCGCCCCATTTAAATAAGCAGATTCCGGGCCTTGAAAAGGAGCAAATGTTTTCATGAAACCTTAATCCGGCCCTTGTAAAAAGAAGCATCTTTCGGATGAGGCAATGAACTGGCCTCCTGACCTTTAGTGGTCATTAATTCCCTACCTTAATGATGAATTTGACCTCATTTATGGATGTGGTAGTGCATTCCGCCGACCTTATAGAGCCTGGCAGCATGCGCTACCTTTGTGAAAAACTAGTCTGGCCAGCAGGGGGGGCTCTTTCCCTGACATGTACCTATGGGATCAAACGTCCTAATACAACGAGGCGGATTCCAGGCCGTGAAAAGGAGCAAATGTTTTTATGAAACCTTAATCCGGCCCCTTTAAAAGGAGTGTCCTTCGCATGAGGCATTAAACTGGCCTCCTGACTTTCTGTGGTAATTAATTCCCTACCTTAATGGTGAATTTGACCTCATTTATGGAGGTGGTAGCGCATTCCGCCGACCTTATAGAGCCTGGCAGCATGCGCTACCTTTGTGAAAAACTAGTCTGGCCAGCAGGGGGGGCTCTTTCCCTGACATGTACCTATGGGATCAAACGTCCTAATACAACGAGGCGGATTCCAGGCCGTGAAAAGGAGCAAATGTTTTTATGAAACCTTAATCCGGCCACTGTAAAAAGGAGTGTCCTTCTCATGAGGCATTAAACTGGCCTCCTGACTTTCTGTGGTCTTTAATTCCCTACCTTAATGGTGAATTTGACCTCATTTATGGAGGTGGTAGCACATTCCGCTGGTCTGATTGAACCTGTCAGGATGCGCTACCCCTCTATCAGTGCAGCTTCATTCATCCAAAAAATGTATGTTCAACTGTTGCTTGCACTAGTCAGATTCTGGTTATTCTCTAAAGCTAAGCAGGTCCAAGCCTGCTCTGTTATGGATGGGAGACCATTTGTGGAAAACTAGCTTCCTGCTGGAGATAGTTTTAGTCCAGCCAGCAGGGTTTGCTCATTCCCTGACATGTTCTTTAGGTTCTAAAAGTCCAGATATACAAAAATGACTTCTGCGGTGTAAGGCTTTTGATGAAGCATTAAACCGCCCCATTTAACTAGGCAGATTCCGGGCCTTGAAAAGGAGCAAATGTTTTTATGAAACCTTAATCCGGCCCTTGTAAAAAGAAGCATCTTTCGGATGAGGCAATGAACTGGCCTCCTGACCTTTAGTGGTCATTAATTCCCTACCTTAATGATGAATTTGACCTCATTTATGGAAGTGGTAGCGCATTCCGCCGACCTTCTAGAGCCTGGCAGCATGCGCTACCTTTGTGAAAAACTAGTCTGGCCAGCAGGGGGGGCTCTTTCCCTGACATGTACCTATGGGATCAAACGTCCTAATACAACGAGGCGGATTCCAGGCCGTGAAAATGAGCAAATGTTTTTATGAAACCTTAATCCGGCCCCTGTACAAAGGAATGTCCTTCTCATGAGGCATTAAACTGGCCTCTTGACTTTCTGTGGTCATTAATTCCCTACCTTAATGGTGAATTTGACCTCATTTATGGAAGTGGTAGCGCATTCCGCCGACCTTATAGAGCCTGGCAGCATGCGCTACCTTTGTGAAAAACTAGTCTGGCCAGCAGGGGGGGCTCTTTCCCTGACATGTACCTATGGGATCAAACGTCCTAATACAACGAGGCGGATTCCAGGCCGTGAAAAGGAGCAAATGTTTTTATGAAACCTTAATCCGGCCCTTGTAAAAAGAAGCATCTTTCGGATGAGGCATTAAACTGGCCTCCTGACTTTCTGTGGTCATTAATTCCCTACCTTAATGGTGAATTTGACCTCATTTATGGAGGTGGTAGCACATTCCGCTGGCCTGATTGAACCTGTCAGGATGCCCTACCCCTCTATCAGAGCAGCTTCATTCAACAAAAAAGAACAAGTTCAACTGTTGCTTGCAGTAGTCAGATTCTGGTTACTCTCCAAAGCTAAGCAGGTCCAAACCTGATCTGTGCATGGATGGGAGACCCTTTGTGGAAAACTAGCTTCCTGCTGGAGATAGTTTTAGTCCACCCAGCAGGGGGGGCTCTTCCCCTGACATGTACCTATGGGATCAAACGTCCTAATACAACGAGGCGTATTCCAGTCCGTGAAAAGGAGCAAATGTTTTTATGAAACCTTAATCTGGCCCTTGTAAAAAGAAGCATGTTTCGGATGAGGCAATAAACTGGCCTCCTGACCTTTAGTGGTCATTAATTCCCTACCTTAATGATGAATTTGACCTCATTTATGGAAGTGGTAGCGCATTCCGCCGACCTTATAGAGCCTGGCAGCATGCGCTACCTTTGTGAAAAACTAGTCTGGCCAGCAGGGGGGGCTCTTTCCCTGACATGTACCTATGGGATCAAACGTCCTAATACAACGAGGCGGATTCCAGGCCTTGAAAAGGAGCAAATGTTTTTATGAAACCTTAATCCGGCGCCTGTAAAAAGGAGTATCCTTCACATGAGGCATTAAACTGGCCTCTTGACTTTCTGTGGTCATTAATTCCCTACCTTAATGGTGAATTTGACCTCATTTATGGAGGTGGTAGCACATTCCGCTGGCCTGATTGAACCTGTCAGGATGCGCTACCCCTCTGTCAGAGCAGCTTCATTCATCCAAAAAAAAAATAAGTTCAACTGTTGCTTGCGGTAGGCAGATTCTGGTCATTCTCTAAAGCTAAGCAAGCCCAAGCCTGCTCTGTGCATGGATGGGAGACCATTTGTGGAAAACCAGCTTCCTGCTGGAGATAGTTTTAGTCCAGCCAGCAGGGTTTGCTCATTCCCTGACATGTTCTTTAGGTTCTAAAAGTCCAGATATACAAAAATGACTTCTGCGGTGTAAGGCTTTTGATGAAGCATTAAACCGCCCCATTTAACTAGGCAGATTCCGGGCCTTGAAAAGGAGCAAATGTTTTTATGAAACCTTAATCCGGCCCTTGTAAAAAGAAGCATCTTTCGGATGAGGCAATGAACTGGCCTCCTGACCTTTAGTGGTCATTAATTCCCTACCTTAATGATGAATTTGACCTCATTTATGGAAGTGGTAGCGCATTCCGCCGACCTTATAGAGCCTGGCAGCAGGCGCTACCTTTGTGAAAAACTAGTCTGGCCAGCAGGGGGGGCTCTTTCCCTGACATGTACCTATGGGATCAAACGTCCTAATACAACGAGGCGGATTCCAGGCCTTGAAAAGGAGCAAATGTTTTTATGAAACCTTATTCCGGCCCCTGTAAAAAGGAGTGTCCTTCTCATGAGGCATTAAACTGGCCTCTTGACTTTCTGTGGTCATTAATTCCCTACCTTAATGGTGAATTTGACCTCATTTATGGAAGTGGTAGCGCATTCCGCCGACCTTATAGAGCCTGGCAGCATGCGCTACCTTTGTGAAAAACTAGTCTGGCCAGCAGGGGGGGCTCTTTCCCTGACATGTACCTATGGGATCAAACGTCCTAATACAACGAGGCGGGTTCCAGGCCGTGAAAAGGAGCAAATGTTTTAATGAAACCTTAATCCGGCCCCTGTAAAAAGGAGTGTCCTTCTCATGAGGCATTAAACTGGCCTCCTGACTTTCTGTGGTCTTTAATTCCCTACCTTAATGGTGAATTTGACCTCATTTATGGAGGTGGTAGCACATTCCGCTGGTCTGATTGAACCTGTCAGGATGCGCTACCCCTCTATCAGAGCAGCTTCATTCATCCAAAAAAAATAAGTTCAACTGTTGCTTGCAGTAGTCAGATTCTGGTTACTCTCCGAAGTTAAGCAGGTCTAAACCTTATCTGTGCATGGATGGGGGACCCTTTCTGGAAAACTAGCTGCCTGCTGGAGGTAGTTTTAGTCCACCCAGCAGGGGGGGCTCTTTCCCTGACATGTACCTATGGGATCAAACATCCTAATACAACGAGGCGGATTCCAGTCCGTGAAAAGGAGCAAATGTTTTTATGAAACCTTAATCTGGCCCTTGTAAAAAGAAGCATGTTTCGGATGAGGCAATAAACTGGCCTCCTGACCTTTAGTGGTCATCAATTCCCTACCTTAATGATGAATTTGACCTCATTTATGGAGGTGGTAGCGCATTCCGCCGACCTTATAAAGCCTGGCAGCATGCGCTACCTTTGTGAAAAACTAGTCTGGCCAGCAGGGGGGGCTCATTCCCTGACACGTACCTATGGGATCAAACGTCCTAATACAACGAGGCGGATTCCAGGCCGTGAAAAGGAGCAAATGTTTTTATGAAACCTTAATCCGGCCCTTGTAAAAAGAAGGATCTTTTAGGATGAGGCAATAAACTGGCCTCCTGACCTTTAGTGGTCATTAATTCCCTACCTTAATGATGAATTTGACCTCATTTATGGAAGTGGTAGCGCATTCCGCCGACCTTATAGAGCCTGGCAGCATGCGCTACCTTTGTGAAAAACTAGTCTGGCCAGCAGGGGGGGCTCTTTCCCTGACATGTACCTATGGGATCAAACGTCCTAATACAACGAGGCGGATTCCAGGCCTTGAAAAGGAGCAAATGTTTTTATGAAACCTTATTCCGGCCCCTGTAAAAAGGAGTGTCCTTCTCATGAGGCATTAAACTGGCCTCTTGACTTTCTGTGG